>NC_133830.1:4120000-4202500 GCF_047830755.1 Zonotrichia albicollis | reverse complement strand
GTTGGAACTATCATATAACTTGTTTTCTGTTCTTCTTTCTTTTCTTCAGTCTTTGAAGTGTTTCACTTATTTTTAAAGCAAAAACGTGATGTGGGTCTTCTAGGACAATAAGGTTTCTTTTTTTGATCTGCTTCTCCTTCCTCTTGACCAGGAACTTTTTAGGAAAGCTGGTCAGAGAGAACCTCTTGGGTCATTGAGCCTAATCTCCTGCAATGTGCAGGAAACGTTTGGTTTAAAGGTCTTTGAAGCATCTCCTCTGCTTGACCCTAACTCTTTGAATTGCAAAGCCCCTTCCCAGCCCTCTATTACAGACTGGACCTATGGTGAGAGACCCAAAGTGCCCACTGTAGCGTGGCACGGGGAGAGGGCAGCAGGGACCGAGGGCATCGGCTGCCAGCTCTGTGTTCTGCACAGCTGCAGAGCCAAACCTCCGGTCCTGGTTCAGAGATCCTGGAAAAGTGCATGTGAACACAGGGTTTTGTGGAACCATGTCATTCCTCAGTGCAAATTCTGTTTACGTAGGTGAATATTTTTGTATCTGTGTTCTTATAAAATAGTTGATGTTAAAGGTGCTTAATTATGTCAATAGTCAAACATAAGTCTGTGTCATCTGTGTTTGGTTGTAATATTCAGAAATTCATGGGGACAATCAAATAGGAATACCAGGAAGACTAAGAATCATATAGCTTTATAGAAAATCTGAAGATTCAGTGGAAGGGCCTGGATGAAGTTTCACAGTAAAATAAATACATATGCTTAAACTTAATTTCTAGATTTCACTTTATTTTATGCATAAGCCCTGTACATAATCAAAGGACAGGTAAAAATTATAGATAATTTGTACAAAATAAAGTAGTTCTTTTAGTTCTTCTGGTCATTTTTTTCCTTGTACTAAGTCTTACAGTAGTTAATTTCAATATTCATATTAAGGTTCAACCAGAGAGATAATTTTGAATCCTAGCCGTGTTTAATCCAGTGCTTAGTCTAGTGAAGTTTCTCTGGCTATACATTAGGATGAAATTAGAATTAAGTGCAAAATATTCATACAAATTTCTCTGCAGTGCATGGGATGAGGAAATAAAGGAGCTTGAAAAGCAAGCTACTTTCAGAGATGATAATTCCGTATGATAAGTTTTGTACTAATGTCATATACAGCCAGCAAGGAAATACTTCAAAATCGGAGGCATCACATTTCATGCTATTTCATGTCAAAGATGCATGACTGAAAAATTCCTATTAAAAACATGAAAACATGCCAAATGCAGAAAAGTGAACAACTGAGCAAAAAGTGAGACAAAGTGTTACTAATGTCTGCCAACTGGTATTATTCACAAGTACCATCAATCACACATGAGCAACCTCCAACGCTGCCCCCCCAGAACATGAAAACCCTGCTCACCCCTAACTTCTGGTAGCATAGTTGTCCTGTTTGTGGTTAAGATTTCCTTTATTGTTCAGAGATTTTCTCCAGTTCTGTGCATCTCTTTTAACCCTAGCCAGTCATGTTGACAAGGAAAAGGGAAGAAAAACCTATTCAATTAAAACATCTTTACTGCTATTTAGAATGCAGATGAGCCCCTCAGCAATGAGGAAATTAGTATTTTATGGTGAAGCATTTATATAGTTTATTCTATATTTGAACCATAATAAATTACATCCATTTTTTACAAGAATTATAACTGACATGCTGTCAGAGCTGTACATGTACAGCCTTAGAAATATACATAATACTTTGAAAGCTGTCACATTCAGTACAGTTGTAAACATCACCCTGGGTTACCAAACTGTTATCTTTAGGTTTACTTCTTCAGATAAACCATGGGATCTTCGCACATTTCAACCAGAAGAAAATCAATTCTCCCTCAAACAGTTGCACAGCAGTTTACCACTCGTGTTTAAATACACAGCCTTGTACTAGCTTGGATCCCAGCTTGGGTCTGTTTGCAAAATAGCCTCAGTTATGGGCTTTGAGTCAGGGCTGGGAGAGCACCACAGTGACTCAGTGTCCTCCCTCATGTTGGCATTCTTCAATCCAAAAGTGCCACTGAGGTTCTTTTGTGGAATATTCAGATGTATATGTTATATTACAGTGCTATTTCTGCAGGGTTACTTTTGTAGACTGATCCTTCTGAAATACTGTGTATAAACCTGTTTTCATGAGTTTGCTGAATTGTTTTAAAAATATTATTGGAGAATCATAATGTTGCAATGGGATTCTCTAGGAGGTTTCCAATTCTTCAGAAATATCATTACTCTTGACTATGTTCTTTAGGATGCTGACAAAAGCTACCTCAGATGTTACCTAATCACTGGAAATTTCTATAGTTTATTCCTTTGTATGCATTATTTTCTACTTCACAGTACAAACCAAATGCAAATAAGAATAAGGGTTTCCAACTGGAAATTTTATATAATTAATTAATGAACTCAGGCTTCGAATGAAAATGATTTTAAGCAGAGTTATGATTCAGCTTCAGCTGCAGGAAGATGTGGTTAAATGGCATTGCCTCTGCATTCAGAAGTCTTTAGCCACAATCCTGCAGGGAGTTCTCTGCCTACAAACATCTGGCCCAAAACAAACCCAGAGGCTTCAGTGGGACTCAAGGTACTGCCAGGGTCCTGAAAGACTTGTGGGAATGGAGAGCAAGCAAGGCTACATGAAGCTAGCATGGGAGAAAAGTGCTTTAACAGCTATTTTCATGCCAGAGGGATGTGAACTCAGGTTTTCTGTCCTGAACAGAGCCTGAAGTTTGGGCACTGGTGGCTTTTCCCCATAAGGTAGAGCAGGAAGGGGCAGGTGCTGAGCCTGACAGCTCCATCCAGATGAGAGTTTTGGATCTGACTGGAGCCATGCTTGAGACACCAGGGAGCCAAATGGTCAAAAATCATGGCAGAGCAAGCAGATCAGCTGACATCAAAGCTCAGCAGTGGTGGAACTGGGGATGTGGATGGCATTCAGGTGCCTACACCCATCTCAGCTGGCTCCATCTCCTTTTGGGATAGCCCCTTAGAGTCTGCCAGCACTGTCAGGTAATGTAATTTTATTTTTTTTTCCCCACTTCAGGTGGTAGAGGTCAACACCAGAAAACTTCTTAGATGGAGTTGGATGCTTTTCCATCACAGAGCAGGAAGATGTCTTCCATTCTTTCTGATCTGAGGTCTGGTAGCCCCAAATGCCATTGCAGTGCTGGCCTCTGTGGTACAGAGAGGTGAGGAGCCCCAGGAGCACCCACCACTGTGCACAGCAACACTTACACTGTTGTTACAGTTAATTTCCTCCTCTCTTTGAACCATCTAAATTCAGCGTGCATTATCCTTCTGCTATTTATGTAAATGTTTAGATTAGGTAATATTTTATTCTACAGTGAATGACACCATAATCCTCCTTATTCTTCTGGTTTATCATAAATATTTAGTTTGTTTTTAGCTTGTGGGACTAAACACAACATCGTTTTCATTACTGTGAAATCTTCCCTTTTCTTCTCCGGCAAGCATTCCTGGTCCCCTGGCAGTACTCTGCCTCCCAGAACATGCTAATATTGCTTGCATTACTGCAGGATTACCACAATGAAGTATACACTTGGTATTATAATTCATAATGTTGCTTTAAAAGATTAACCACTCCCACGGCTGTGTCTGGTAATTACAGAGCAGACTTTCTTTCTTTTTTTTTTAAAACAAAGAACAGCGTGCACAAAATGACTGGCAAAGAGGTAAGTGTTTGGGGGTGTGCTTTGCTTTTCAACCTCAGAGAAAACCAGATGCAAAATTGATAAAGGAGACTGAGAGTGGGTTTTAAGCTGAGATACTTCTATGTATTAGTAATTTAACAGGTTTATATAAAGGAGATAGCACTGTCGGCCCCTGGAATGTCACAGACTGATGCGATTGGCAATTGCCAGCTCAGATGATACTCATGAACAACCCCAAAATAATTAATAGGCCTTCTGGAGTTTTCCAGGCAAGTGAGTATGCTGGTGGAAGAGCAATAGTTAGTTTAGCCTGTCAAGGTTCATTCTTTTTCAAAACTCCAGTCCTCCCTTGATGCCCTCTAATGGTTTTTTGAAACACCAAAATGTTTTTGCGTGAACAACATTGCCCATTGTGCTTTAGTTAAATGCATTTCGATGTCAGACATACTCCTGGCTCAAAAATGGCTGTTCCCTACCCCTTCCTGGGGGGATCTCCAGGGAGAGCAGCCAGATTGGCTTTAATCGGCCAAAGACACGGGATGGGCTCTTAATGCGATAAACAGATCGAGTGTGCAAAGTCACGTTAATATGTGGAAACTTGATCAACTTTTATTAAGGGATCAAGAAATGCTTTAATTGCTGAGTGACAAGAGCACTTGTTTGTTTAATTGCTTGTTTGTGTTTGTTGTAAAGCCTTGGGGGATGTGGTAATTTGTCCCATTGTTGTTTGAAAATGTGGGTCTGGTAGCCAAACCAACAGCAAATGACAGACACTGGTCTGGTACCAAGTGTTGCTTCATCAACGCTTAACACATTGCCAGTTTGGAGAGGATGGCAGCCTTTGGAGCAGCAAAGTGGGATTCTCCTTCCAGTCTCTCCTTGCTTGCATTGTCCAGAGCTTCCACACTGTGAGAAGGTTGGAATTCTTGTACTTAAATGAGGAGTTAGTCACTGTCTGTTAAATGAAAGTAGCATTTAAAGACTGCTGCATGGTAGAGCAGCACTTAACAGGTTGTTCTGTCTTTCACAGCTGGGGATGTAATGGTTGCACGATCCTACATAAAACTCCTAAAAGATCTCAGAGCCTGAGGCAAAGTCCATTGAAACTGTTGGTGTCTTGTTTGTTTGACTGGCCTTTGATCAGATGCTAATGCATAGCGATTGCTTTTCTATACCTTTCCTGAAAGGGGTTTTAGCACGGAATTGTTCCCTGCTGCAGGACTGCAGCAGGCCTTGGGATAGATCTTTCATGGCTGGAGCTGACCACAAGCCTCTATGGTACAATGATGCCTGGCATTCTGTGCTGGGAAGAAGTATTAGGTTTGCTATGAATTTACATGAAAAGTCCCTGGCTAGCAATTATTCTAAATATAAAGCTTCCTGAGATCCTAATATTTCTTTCCTCTAGAATCTTGCCTTACTTTGGAAGTTAAGTTTTCCATCCAGGACCACAACCTGGAAAAGTTTTCCTTCCTGTTTTCTCTAAATTAGCGTTTTTAAATACTTTCTTGATGGAGGAAGATAGAGAGTCACTGATGATTAGGGTTATAACTGGCTTTCCAGATCAGTATCCAGCACTGTAGAATGCATCTACTTCTGTAGAAGGAGCCTAGGAAAAGTCGTATCAATATACATTACAGGCTTGTCATAACTCACTCATTTCCTATTTCAAACAGGAGGAAATATACTTGAACATATCTGTTGTATCTGTCAAGACTTCTCATTTGTCAAACTATTAGTGGTCCCTCTGTCAACATAAATAAATCTGTCCATAAATCTTGACAGGTATAATCATTTGTTGCATTTGAAAGGCAAGTCTCTAACATTAGACCCCTTTTGATTCCTAACATGATTATCTTTAAAGAAAGACATTTCAGATGCCTTCTGAATCTGGCCTCTGTCAAATGATTTCTCCGCTCTCGCTGAGTTATCTACTTGTACAAAGTAAGCAAAGGCATAGTTCCTGCTGTCAGCTCTCCTGAGGACCACACGAATCACCAGCACCGCAGCAGCGCCGGGGCCTCATCCTGCAAGTGATTATGTCCTGTTTGTCAGAGCAGGCTGCTGATACACTTATTGTTCTTTACAGCTAGGTTTCTCATTCCTATTTTGAGCCGTTCTTCTGGCACCAGTTGTCCTTTCTTTACTTCTGGGAAGCTATCAAAGAATGTTCTTTGAAGGTGTTCCATCCGATGCTGCCGATCTTTTCAGTGCTGTTGTTGCTGGCAAACAATCCATACCCATACAGGAGAATAAGGCCTCTGAAATGGCTGCTAAAATATGGGCTGGCATAGCTTAAGATTGAATTCCATAAATCCAACACAAGCTTCACAAGCTCTCCCACTGCTCTGGGGCACACAGAGCAGCTCCAGCCTCCCAAGGCTCTCCTGGGAAATATGAAGTGACCTTATTTCTATGCTTGATGGCCTACTGATAGTAATTTTGCCTGCCTGATGAAGTTAACAGCTATCTGGCATTCACCAAGCTGAAATATGAAGTGAGGGTCTTTGGCCAGAGCTCAGTGTCTCAGCAGACATCTCTGGCACACAACCCAGAACCTGGTCAGTGCATGCATACCAAAAGGCAGCCAGTGACTCCACAGCTCTCATGGCTTCATAACATTCCCTGCCACATGGAAAACCTAAAGCACAGGCTTTGCAAATGAGAAGGAGTCAGGAGGTTGCTAGGGCTGGGTTTGTGGGAACTGCACAGTAAAGAGTTGATCCCCAGGGAGCTCCAGCAGGAGCCAAGGTAGTTGGTATCAAAGCTCCTGTGGTGTCATGGGCATGCCCAATTTATACAGCCATGGGAAATTAGCTGGTGAATGCTGGAGGAACCCAAGTCTAATGTTTTCCCTTTGGTCTTCTGACAGTGAAGTCAGGAAAGCTCTAGTGTTTTCCATAAAATGTATTTAAAGTTCTAAATCTTCCCTCTTTCAACCTTCCACTCCTTCAAATCATCTGCGGTTTGCTACAGGAAAGATTTTTAATTGACAGAATTTCAACTTGTGCTCCAAAGAGACTCATTACTTCACAGATTCTTTAGCTTCCTGGGACCTTGATGTCATGGGGATATTCCTTGCTCACTGAAACTAATTTTTCAATGAACTGCAGAAGAAGCCTCTGTACCAAAAATTTGGTCCAGACCTTATGATGGCTTGTACAGGATGTCCAGATGCAGGGTGTCAAAATACATCTGTTAGATAAGATTTTTGTCTGAATCACAGTTCTCAATGCACTTGCTCATTAAAAAGCTTTTTATCCATGTCGAGTCACAATTTAGGATAATATTCCGCTGGAGCAGACAGTGTGCCAGAGCCATAGACATCTAGTTTGCTACACACTCATAGTAGGCTGGAAGAAAATGGGAATTTAGTCCTTCATTTCAAGGCAAGGATCCTAGAGTAGTTAGTTAAGATGTTGTTTGAATTAAAATACTTAGAAATATATAGTCCAAGAGGATATTTGTCTGTAGCCTTGCTGACAAAATTCTTGGTTTGTGAATTTTTTTGAAATCGGGGAGATAAACACCTTGCTTTTATGAGTTGGCATGATATGGGGCATGTGCTTAAAAAAAGAATACAAGTTCATCTGGGTTCACACAGACACCCACTTGTGTTGATACTATTGGAGGGTCTGCAGGACTCTGCAGCCCCCAGGTGAGAGCCTCTGAGGGGCTGAATTCTGGAGGTGGATGCCTAGATTGGTCTCCCCATGCCTTTTGCATCTGTGCCTGTCAGTGCCCCCCGCACAAGGAGCTTCCACGAGCTCCCACTGCTGTTTCTGGTTCTCTTTCCCTGGGCCAGGAAGGGTGCTGGGCTCTACAGCTTCCTTTTCTGTTGACTGGCAAGATGGTGCTTTGTCAGGTAACTGCTGTTGCCACCAACTGCAAAGCTCACTAGAGTATAATGACACCTTCTGAGCCGCTTCTTTTATGCGTTAACCTACTTGGAAACAGAGGCTCATGTGCAAATTCCCACTGTATTTTGTGAAGGCTGGAACATAAGCCAGATCTGAGCTGAATTTCCCCTTTCCAAGAGCCAGCTGAATCAAAATCCCCTGATGCAGACATCCCCAAATTTTATGGGTGCAAAAGATGTCTTGATCCAAATTTTGCAGTTTGCTCCCATCTCTGCTTAAAACATAAAATGTATGTTTTTAGGGAAAAAGGATATAAACATCTTGTTCATGTTTGAGCTGAGAATGTCTTTTTTCTGTAGGCTGTCAACACAACTTCAAATGCATGCAGCCTGTCCAATCTGACAGACAATTTGCATATTTGTGGAATGCTAATGCCAAGTTACTGTATACATTTGTACATGAAAGCATTAGAAAGTTTGAAGGATTAAAGGTGGAAATGTATCCCCCTCGGCCTCGATTAGAGATCAAGACAGCACATCAATAGATGGCAGACAAATAACTGCTGCTTTGCCGTTTGGAATGGCTTAACCCAAAAATAATAAAATCCAAGCTATTTCCTAGGACATAAATAGCTGAGGGCTTTACACGTGCTAATTGCCAGAGCGTTGTTTTAGCCTTTTGAGAGTGTAATGTGAAGTCTGGCACATCCAGTGTGAGCCCTCTGACACAGTGATTGTCCTTTTGTTCTGCTCTAGCTGCGTGCCTGGACCACAGCTAGAGCTCCCAGAGCCACCCCAGCCTAAGGCATCCATGCTGATGTCTAGGGCTGAGCCTTCCTCAGTTGCTCTCAGGTCCTGGAAGGTTCTTTGAGGCCAGATGGAGGTGCTTGGCCCGTGCAGAAATTACTTAGTTTGCCATGAGGAGGGCGTCAGGAGGAGAAGCAGCAGGTGCTCAGCAATTTCCTGTAGAAAGATGATAAGATGATTGCTTTGCATGCGTCAAGATATATTTTGGAGCCTGGCTCTAGACCCAGAGATTTGAAAATGGAGACTTGGAGTCTTAAAAACAAGATATGCTAAAGAACGGTTTTGCAATGGTTCCTCCTAAGGATCAAAACCTGATACTATTTATTTTACTTGTGCTAAAAAATAACCTCAATAAGATGTTCTAAGTTGGCCAATGGATATAATTTAGGCCCAGACATTGGCAGCACAGGACAGAGAATGCAGGAGCTAGTCAAATCCTTCCCCCAGTCTTTGATCCAAAACATGAATATTCCTTTGATTCAGAAAGGGTTTGGCCAGCCTTTTTCGCAAACGGTTGCACGTCTCTGCGTTTTCTGGCTGGGGGAAGTGGAAGTGGCAGAGCCTCAGATACCTGGGAACCAAGAGCTGAAAACTCTCCTGGAAACTTCTCATGGTCTAACGAAATTCCCGGGCCAGCTTCCAGCCTGAGCGGATGCAGACAATGAGCCAAAATGAACCACCAAATCTGTCGAGATTCAGCCGTCATTTACGAAAGAGAACTGGGATTTGCAAGGGAGTTTGTAGGAGCTGAACACCCAAATCTCTTTAAATCCCAGTGGGACTTTTGTTCCTCTCTTTCTTGTATGCCACTGAAAAGCCTCGTCTATTTATTTGAAATATTTTGAAGACCTCAGGCGGCACTTTCATTACAGACAAACCTCTCCACCAAAATTAGAAAATCACAAAGTTTTAGCTGCAGTCGCTGAAAATCTGTTATTTAACACACCTACCCAAAAAGCCCCAGGCTACACCAAAACTCTTGACCAGAGATAGCTCTGTGCTGTCACAAGACAGATCTATCTTTAGGTACCCCAGTTTGAAAACTTCACCCTTAATGCGTTCAGAAAAAGTACGTTGTTGTTTTAAAGTACATTACTCAAACGCTGAGATGCCTTCCTACTGGGAGCAGCGTTACAAAGCCGAGCTCTGCCTGGATGCCTATCCAGCATGGATCTGACAATTCACATGTAGGAAAAGGCCTCTCATGCATTCATAGTTTAGATGACCTCCATATATTTGTTTAAAAAATAATTAGGCTTGCTTAGCTTTTGTACTGTTGCATTTTCTTTTTTTTTTTTTTTAAAGTAGCTTTTCCTGTAGCACTCCCAGGCCAGTACAATGCTGGCTTTTAAAAGTGATTTGTCTGTTACCAGGCCGTTTTAAACTTTTACTTCCTAAGTCCTTGCAAACCAGCAATACAAGGAGACTAAAAAAAAATCTCCTGGGGATTGTTTTTATAGTAACAGTGAAAGTTTAAAATGTTGCAGCAGCAGCCAAATTATTTTTCTTTTAGTGGAAACAATACCAACAACTGGAGTCTACGCACAAAATGGATTAAAGCTACCCATAAAAATGACTAACAAATGAGTCCTACATTTCTTTTTATCATTTACTCTTTATAAAAAGCGACAGTTTGAAGGCTACTAATTTGGCAAGTTATTTCCCCTCTATAGTCATGGTTGTTCAGTAATTAGAGGATATATAAAACATGGACATAGACATTCTAGTGCAGTCCAACATTTTTGTGTGCTTTAAGATAAAGTCCACTTCCTTTCTTTCCGACTAATGGAAAGCAAGGTAGACGTATCCAAAATTAAACTGCAGGACAAAGTTTGTTTTCAGGCAAAACTTTCAAGAATAGTCTCATGACAAAAGTCCAAGTCCTATTTGCACTCCTAAATTGTTCAGAATTAAGATGTCCAAAGAAATCTAGTAACCTCAGGGCATACAGGAGTGTTTTCTCCCCTGACTAAACAAATGACTTCTTGAGCACAGCTGAAATCAAACATTTAAAATATTATTAATTACTAATGCTAATTGTTGAGAAGTTTTTTTTAAGTCATACGGGCTCTCCATAGGTAGGTAATTATTTTTTAAAATCTATTGCCAAACATGGTACTTGGTGTCTAAGCCCGCCGTCACTTGAAAATAGCATGTATGTTTTTAAGTCACTTAGGTGGGTTTTGAAATCTTTGCTGGCTATTTCATCATGTATTTTCTGGCAGTGGCCCTTTCTATACCTGTAAGTAGTAAAAAATATATTGCTCCCTCTGAAAGCGAAGAGCTAAAAATAAAACAGGACTTGGTTTAATCAACATGAAGGCAAACTAGAAAGCCATTAGTTGAAGAAACTGAAATAAGAGAACTCAAAAGGCCTGGATGGAGAGCAGGCAAACGGGCCATGCAGCAATTGCTGGTGAAATTCTGTGTCCGTGTCTGTTGTGGTTGGGTTCCAGTAGGCTGGTACAGGGGTGCTTTGTGGGACACACTGAATGGTGAAGAAGGTCCTTGGCATGTTTCTGGATGCTGGGCTCATGGCACATGGTCCTCTGTTATGTGTGTGATGCAAGACCAGTTACTCCAGTAATTACTGGTTTTCCTGCTCATTGAGATGCTGAAGGCAAGGCCATCATCTGATATGGGGTGTGTGGCCCTACTCTAAACTTGGCCATTTGTCCTTCTGATCCAATGTGTGAGTGCTTGCCTGCTGCACGTCAATATAATAATTAATTTATTAATGTATTACTAATACAGCCATTATGTATACTATATAATAGTATAATAATAAATAGTTATATTATTGTAGAATGAGATAGCATATAATGCTCATATACTGATAATATATTAATATAAAAGTAGTGATGTTGTAGCAGTATATTCAGAGTCCTACAGTATATATCAGTAGAGCAGTATATATCAAGTCCTGGAGAAAATGAGAAATTATTCATAGGCTGAAGCCTCCCCAAAGCCTGCACTAACTAATAATTACCTACTAATTTACACTAATACTGACCATGAGAGGTAGACCAAAAGCCCTGGTCCACAGCATTGAGATTAAGCCAACGATGTTCCTAAAGAAAAAATTGTCTCAGTTTTAACTACTTTTCAAAATGGTCACCATTACTGTGAGAAACTCTATTCCAGTGTATATAAAACAGAGTGGAATAATAACATCTCATTTGATTATACAAAGTAGTTTTTTCCTTAGTGTTTTAGTTCTCAAAATTCCCAGAATACACCACATGGAAACTGTTCACTTGAGAAATTAAGTACCGTATGTGATAAGACAGTCATGTGAAATTTTTAAGCTGTCATTAAAAATGATTATAATTAGGACAAACTATATGAAAATGCTTTAAAATTGAGACCCTGGTGAATTAAAAATTAAGGGGTATATTATGTATTATCATGTTGAAGGGCAGGGATTTAGGCGTGTAACTCCCATTAACACTAATGTGAGTTGCATTCCCAAATCCCCACGCCTGGCGATGAGCATCCGCCCCCGCGTTTGTTGTCACTGAACAACCTCAGCTTTTGCTGTACTCCAACACAATTCCTCTGCCTGCTGAGAACAAGTGGAATGGCAAACCAGGAGTTTAAACTGTTTTCCCTCACAAATCTAGGCCCCCAGATAGAGCCAAATGTAATCCATCTAAGCAGTAGCCGCCCTCCCTCGAGAAAGATTTACTTACAAAAACTGTCACAGAGTCCCCTCTTCCCTACAACTCTTCCTGTGCTTTCCCCCACACTTAATAACTGAGGGTTGGGCTGCAATCATTTTATTATGTCTCCTCAAAATGCAGGAAGTCAGTTGCTGGGGGTGGGCTTGTAAAGGCACTTCAATCAGGAGCCTCCAAAAGGAGCTGCTGTATCCGCGGAACTCCCACGTGAGGAGTGAGATGTTCTCTAAGGACAGTGCACACAAGTGAAGCATCTCTCTTATTTGGCAGGGCCATAGGGCTGTCCAGAGCACTGAACAGGTGTGTATCCAGTGGCTGTGCCGGGCTTTGGGTCACATTCAGCTGAGGAGTGAGCTGCTGTGGCTTGGGCTGCAAAGTGTTGCCAGTTCACTTAACTCTCAGGTGCTTTCCTTGTACCCCAGAATCAGCAGTTGTGTGAGTTTGCATCTTGACTTTCATTGGAAAAATTGCAGTCCCAGTTCTTAAGAGAGAAACTTTCATTATTGTACCTTAAAAGTTTGTTTTGTTTTTTTTTTTAATATAGAAGTACATCATTTTCACCTGAGTGATTGTGGAGTCCATCTTGTTGCCGTCATCATTTCATCTGCTCTTTTTACACCCCTGGATTTGGGAATGCTGACACTACTAAGGTAAGACAGTTCATCTGTTGCTTGGGCTTTACTGAGAGTCTACTAATAGCACTCATCAGAAATGTCTTGTCCTACTGATTTTACAAAGGCACCTATATTATTTTTTTAAAACACATTAAGAAAATGGTCATATTGCCACACTATAGCTCTCAGTGAGGAAAATCCCACAGAACCACAGCTCATACCTCATACCTTTCTATGGCATTGCAAAATTGTAATTATAATAACGCACTACATTCTTAACAACATCTTTTCCCTGGGGCAAAGTATATAAATCCAAATAAAATAGATATATGTAGAGGCAATACATCTCGTATTTTATTAATTAGCACCTGAGAAAAACATTTTGCCAAGCTAGAAAAAGCACTGATGAATTTTCAAGGAAAGTAATGAATTCCAGGTTTTTTTCTTTATTGGTACCTGTGGATTCTGTTGTATTGCTTGTTAACAGATGCAAGTGGGCAATATAACTATTACATCAGTCAATATTATAGAAACCCAGGCAGTTTCTAAGCAACAGCCCAGGACTGATTCTTCCCAGCTATTTTCTAGGATTCCCTCAGACACAGTAAGTGAAGAGGAGTTGGACAATATAGTCTAATTTTGAGAAAGGAATAAAGCATGAAACTGGTGATTTTCAAAATCATATTTTTGCAGATTTCTTACCAAATCAAAAGAACTAAAATTGAAAACTGTCAAAAACATTTCAGCTCAAGAGCTGCATAAACTTTTCTATTGTTCAGGCAGCTAAAGAGACACAGCTATTTTGCTTCATACCTTGCCCACAAAAATAATGAAAATAAAGATCATAATAATAGAGCCACTTCAGCTTGTTGGACTGAAACTGGATTTTGTGGTGTTTCCGTTTGTAGATTCACTCATCAGTTCAGCCTGAAAATAAAACAATTTTTTGTCTTTTTTTTTTTGTATGAATTCTATGGTCAGTCAAATCTGGCTCCTGATGGAAAAAAATCATAATAAATCATAGTGTTTAAGCCACGTAGACTGTGTGTGTGTGAGCACACATAATTTTGTGTGTACACAGATAGAAAGGTGCATTTCAAAGCAATGCCACTCTCAGATGTCACTGGCTGATAAAGTTTCTTAGCTTACATATTGCAAAGATGACATCTGCTTTATATATAACTGGGGATTCAATGAGGCAGCAAACCTGGGATCTTTTTCATTACCCATAACTTTTCAACCAGGATTCTCTCAGAATTTGGAGAACTCTCTTTCCACACTTTGCTTTAGTCCAATATGGCACCCAGTGTCAACTTCAGGTTTTGAACCAGACTTCTAAGGAGGACACTGCTCTTTCATCTCTCTATGAATAATGCCCTTTCAGAAAACAGTTTATATTTAGAATAAATAAGAACAGACATACGTGCACACCCGCACTTGTGGACCCAAATGTGCTTCCAGGAGCACAACCATGAAAAATCAAGAAGAAAATATTGTAAACCAGATGTTCTCTGGGTTTGAATGCTCCATTGGTTTCCATACACCATGCAAGGTTCTGGTCTGCTAAGGGAGTAGAAGCAAGTTCAATATGGGAGCTTGGAGTGCCAGCAGTTTTGCCTTGCTTGGGAAGGTGGAAAGCAGGGGCTTTCTTCACTCAAGTCTGATTTTTGGGGGGAAAAAACCCAAAAAAACCCAACAAATGCACCTGATGACATTTCCAAAACAAAATTCTCTGTTGTGATATTTGAGTCATGGGCCACAATACTTACCCTTTTGGCTAAAAAAAACCCAAGTTCATTCACAAGAGCTGTGGTTGTATTCTCTTCTTTTTTGTCTTGTTGTCTGGGCTTGTCCCCTCTTCTTGTTGTGTTACAGGGGCACACTAAGAGTGTGCATGATGGAAATACCAAACTCCTGCTATCTCCATCGTGTGGGGTGCATGGCTGCAGGATGGGAGACGCCCCAGGCAGCCAGGCTCTGGCTCCCACCAAGGAACTGATGCAGTGCTCAGGATTCAATGGCTCTCCTCTCATTTCCCTACTAGGCTGCTCCTATTCTTGGGTGTTAGATATTTTTCAAATAAACATTAAAAGATGTTTTGAGAAACAGACACTTTCCGCTCCCTCAAAGGGGAAGGGAAATATGCATCTCAATGAAAACCCCGTTTTCTATTAAAAGCTGGTTTTGGTGAAATGAAGTCATCCAACCATACAGCTCAGTCCACACAATTTCCGTGTGTTTCCATCCATTCCTCCTTCCCCTCCCAGTCTCCAAGCCATTCTCTGCCTGCCTGATACATGTTGACATGAGAATTAAATCACTAAGAAGTATGAATGCTTTTGCTTTAACAGAAAGCCAGGTTACTATTCCTAGCATGGAAAGTTAAATGAAATCATGCTGTGAGTGAATTCCTATTGATTTCTTCGGAATTGATCAGAAACATTTGTCAAATTTTGTTTTCTTTCTGTCCTACATCTTCTTTAGACACATAGTTAAACATACTAAGGAACGTTTACATTTTAAAAATGTGTTCTAAGGTCTTTATATAAACATACATGTAATAAAAGTGACTGGTGATTTATATTTTCTATATACATTCAGATACTTTATTTTCAAAGCCAAGGTTTTAAAAAAATAGGTGTCTAAATTCAGACACCTAAGTCTATCTTTACAGTCTTTGGTTGCCTGATTTTCAAACATGTTAATACTCAGAAACACTTTATTTTCTGTTGAGTTGTCTCTTTTTGACAAAAATTTACATTGGGCCGGTTTTCATCTATTAGAATCAGAAAAGGAAAATTAATGATTTTAAATTTTCAAAGCATTTAAAGGCATAAAGAAAAACTCCTAAAACTACACATCTTTTTGCATATTTAATTGCAGAAAATGATGTGCATTGGTACAAGGCACGTGAGTACAACCTAGCAGATTCGTCCTTTCTCACTGAATTTGACCTAAACCCCTTTTTTGCAGCATTTGTCTTTTCTTCTTTAGGTTCACACCAAGGCCTCCCGTTTGAAAAATGTATGTGTGCTCCTGCACCTAATGTATATGCATATTCAGTGTGACTGCATATGGAAATGGAGCATCCATGCCAAGAGTTTTCCAGCCAAGAGGCTTTTTGCATGTGTGAGTCTGGAGGGTTGTGTGCTTTTGGGGTAATTGTGCGTGTAAATCCAGCGGGCAGTCACACACTCAGCTATAACCTGTACAGCTGCATTAATACCTTTTTTCAAACATCCAGCAAAAGCTGGTGAGAAAAATGATACCTTTTTAGACACCTGGTCCTTGAAATAATAATAGAAAACCCCTAAAAGCTGATTATGGATCGTGAAATGATGTGGTTCAGCTTTCAAAACCTGCTCCTGCATCCCCCTCATAAACACAGGTCACTCTTACATTTAGGCACTATTAGATTTGCAGGTTTAATTACAAGCAAATTATTTTTTTAAGTGGTAAAAATAAATTGGTGCTGTTCTAAAATCCAAAGAGAGAAATTTAAAATTTTAAAAAATAGGAAGAAATAAATAAGCATATAACAAGAAAAAGTTCGTGGAGCAGCTGTGTAAATAATACAATGTTAAAGAATAAAAGGAAACTGCTAAATCCACTTGGGATGAGGAAGGAGCCTAAAATCCCTTTATGCTCTAATGAGGTCTAGCTCATTGGTTGTGCCTTTTTCTTTTTTCTGCCAGCTCCAGGTCTGCCTTAGAAAGGCACCGGAAGAAAGGAAGGAAAATGAGGTTATCCCAAAAAATAATCTACTACTATTTGGTAAAGGTACAGGAATAGAGAATGAAGCAATGTTTTAATACTGGGAGTGGAAGCTGCATGAAGTAATCACCTGAACATTTACTTCATTCATTAGTGCAAAGCAAATGCTGAGTTGTGCAGAAGTCAATGAAAAATTTCCATGGTTTTGCTGCAGGCTTTGCTGAATGGCGCCACTTGTCCACAGAAGTGCTCTGGACCTCAAGCTCAGAGCCTCAGTGGTGCAGCTGGAGCTCTGCTTGTGGAATCCAGCAAGGTGAGAAAGGCATCTCTAATGTCCTGGGAGCAGGGGACCTGTGGCTTTGCACCTAGAGGGTGAGTTCTGCACTCTGCATCTGAATTTTGTAACAGCTCTCAAGATCTTGAAGATAATCTAGGATTAGCAAAAAAAACCCCCAAACCTGTAAATCGAGTAATGCACATGTTCTTGTTGCTTAGAAGTTAGAAACCATGGTTTATTCTAAGTAGAAATGTGTTGCTTGGATATGTAAGGATGTAAGTGAAGTTTGTGAGACTTAACAAAGGGACAAGGTGCTAGGAATAAATTATTAGTTAATCCTAATGGTTGCTGCTTGGCCAGTGTAATTATGATTTTGCACATGAATGCAAGGCTTCAAAAAGGAGCTGGGAAGCTCCCTCTGCCCAGGAGCTCCCCATTTCTCTGCAGACACCCAGTGCCATGAAGCATGTGGAGTCTCCCTGGTGCCTGCTCCATCTCCTGAGCAAGGGCCATGGGGAGAGGGCCGCCAAAACAAACTGTGCTCCAGCAGGACTGGGCTCTCTGTGCTTCTCAGGAAAGTCCAGCTGGCAGCAGTCAAAGCTGCCTTGTGGGGCTCTGGCATTTACCAGCTGTGCTGGGCACTGCCACAGGGCAGGAATTCAGGGATGGTCATGCTCTCTTTAACTCTTAGACTCTTGACCCAGTGCCTGGGCCACCTTGGTGAGCTTGCAAAGCGTTTGCTGGTCCTTTCCAATGCTGCTCTCATGTGCTTGGTTCACTGGCATGAGGACTAACACTTGCTATTTTTGCAGGATTGACTGACTGCAAGCCCCACAAATTTCATCAGGGTTTTCTCTAGTTAATAGATGCCCTATTGCCATTACTACCACGTGCTGTTGCTGTATGCGGTCAGATAACTGCTATGTGGGATCTGGGGCTCCTTTCAGTTTCCATTGCCAAGTCTGAGGTCCTTTTTGACAAAGTTGATTTTTTTTACCTTAAATTTTAGATAGTACTTTTTAAGTAGCTGTGTGGCTTTATCACACAGGAAAATAAGTGCAAATTGAATTTAATTTCTGACTGAAATCTATCCACCTCCCAATCCATCTATGATATTATTTTTCTATTTTTCTGTCTACCTCTTCATCTTTCTAAGTATGTGCATGAAGTAGTATCTATTCACTAGGGTAATGGTGGTCTTAGAATTTAATTACAACCTGAGGTATCTGGTGTTCTAACTTTCTGTCCCATCCTGCATCTATAAGACCTACAGATAGATAAAACACCTTAATGTAGTTTTTACCTGCTAATAGCAGTTCTATCATTGCAAGATCTGGCCAGACAAACACCTCATTTTCCCAAAGGTATGTACAGCAGGCAGAGCTGAGGGAGACATTAACAAGTTTTCTGTGGAAGGAGGGTACATCTGTAAGAGTGAGGAGAGCCTTCACTGATGTGCCACTTGTAAATGCATATGAACTCTGTAATAGGTGTGATGCTTTTGTTCAACAGCTGCAATCTTTTCTTTGTACCTCTTTTTGTTGAATTCAGATAAACGAACTTCATTGTCAACAAATCTAATATCTGTTCTTGTCCCACTTGAAAGGGTCAAATGAAATTTCCCACCAGGGAACAAAAAATCCTGACGCTCCCCAGCGAGTTTGGGTGGCAGCATGCCAAGAGAGAGGGGAGGAGGTGGTGTCTGGAGAGCAGTGATGCTCTCAGAGCATCAGCAGAGCAGTGATGTCAGTGAGGGTGAAAAGGGCTCCCCAGGCTGGCAGTCCCACAGCAGGAAAGGCGGCAGGGCTGGCAGGGCAGCCAGGCAGGAGCTGTGAAATCACTTCTCCCTGAGGTGCCAGGGCCAACTGTCCCCAGAGACTCCCATTCAGGAGATCAGGTGAAGAGGCTCTCTGGGGCTGCTGTCTCTGGTGGAGGTGTCCACAGGCAGGGATGCTCAGGCTGCAGTGGCAGCTCATGGCAGAGGAGGAAAAGCCTCTTGCTGACCTACGGTCATGTCAGTATTCCCAATGCTCCTGGCTCTGCAGAAAGGAAGGGAAGCTGGAGAGGAGAAGAAGCCCAAAATTCTCCTGAGTCTCCCCAGTCAAACATTGCTCAGGATGCTGGTTGGATACTCTACGGCATGCTGAGAGAAAGACTCAAAAAAATCCTTCCTTTTACAATAACAGAACTAAACCATTATAAAAATACACCTACATCTTCAGCAAAGCTGCAGCATATGTTTTTGAGTCAAAGACATTTGCACCAAATGCGGTCTAGAGATGTCTGGCAGCTGAAGCGGGGGGCAGGTGTATATTTAGCCCTTTCAAATGTGCACTTCAGTGCATGTCAATATTTGCTAGGCCAGAGCTTCAGTGTGCTAACGAGCCACAATGTCCATTTCCCAGGAGCCTGTGCTTTGCACATTCTCTCAAACCTCTGCATCATTAGTGCAACGTGTTTTCACTTGGCTTGTGCTAACTCCATCTCCTAGTATCACTGTAGAGGCAGCTCCACCTCTGCTGCAGTAAACAGATTTTCCTGACAGTGGCAGGTTGTAGGGACAGGGGGACAGTCCCAGTGCAGTCCTGGTATCTTCCAAGACCCAAAGCCTCAAACAAACACCTACAAAGAAGTCAAAGAAAAGATGTGATTAGAAATTAGAAATTTTCATCTTCCAAGTTAAAACTAATGGGCACTTATAAGTTCTTTGGATAACTTGTACAGACTATGGAATAATAAGACCCAGAGAATTGCTACACTGTAAACTTGGGGAAAGCCCATGGCCTGTTCAGAGCAGGGGATGGCACAAAGTAGTGAAAGGACATGGAGTAACCCATCACCAACACCCTCTTCCCATATCAGCAAATGGACTCAGTTATGAGAATAAAAGGGACCTTGGCTGCAGATGACTTAGGGCAGCATAAATATGTATTATGAATTTTAGGCTCAGACATAATTAAATGCCATTTGTCAGATCTATGCTTGTTTTTCATCTCATTTGAGTTTTACAGAATGAATTAACTAACAAATGTGCCTCTGATTCTACCATAACAAATCATTTCTCAGAAAAGTTGCCTCCAAGCAGCAGTGAGAGAGTGACTGGGGGGAGTGACCTTCTGCTGTGAAGTTGTCACGTTCCAGCAGAGCCCTGAGTGGCAATGACAGCCTCAGTAATGGGGAGCCCATAGTGGCCTGGCAGTCTTGTTGATAACTTGTTAATTTATTTAGTGCAGTGGTGCAGAGGCAAAGATCTGGAGTAAAGGGTGGGGTGGGCTGAGCCTCAGGGCTGAAATATGTAAATATTCCAGTTTGGAGGAAAAAAAAAATAAATTTCTTGTTCATTGTCACTAAATGAGGTTGGTGACAGGAGCCACTGGTGAGCAAATAGGCTCATGTTTGTACCAAGGCAGCTTTCATTAAACACCTGATACAGCAAATGTATGGTCAGTGTGTGCACAGTGTGGGTAATAGAGCTCTAAGTGCTCCTCTTCTGGCCATGTGAAAGCATGATTATGGCACACCAAGGGACTTTGATCCTGAGCTGAGTCATAGGATGAGAAACAAAGGGTCTGTGTGCCTTTGACAGGCAAAAGGGAGACAGGGCTTAAGACCATGTGTGAAGAAATCCTTTCCTTGCAATTCAACTGTGTCTTGTAGAGCTATCTCACTGTGTTCCATCATATTAAACCAAAGCTCCTTCTTATACTTAGCAAATTGCTATAGCAAATGGATGGATTTGCTAACCATGTCTTAAATTCTGTTCTGCAGTGTTAGTAACTGCTCAGGAATGGGTGATACACATCCTTTAAAGGATCTAATGTCTTCTCCAAGGGATGAGCTCCTGCAAGACCCAGATCCATTGGTAATGTCATAAAAGAGATACCCCAAAATCAAAACATTTATGTTGTTTGGAGAGTCCCACATGTTGTCCCTAGCAGGTGGCCTCTTGCAGCTGTACTATTCATGCTGTGTAGTTCATGCATTTATGAAAGTAGTTTGTCATATCAGGTTACTGAAAATATGCAACAAATGCTCTAAATTGAGCTGTAGGCAAACAGGTGAGTCAAACAAATAAAGCTGATAAGAATTGTCCTGTGTACACCTCTGCAGAATTATCCTTAAAATATCTTAAAGAAGATGGGGTAGAGAGTATTTAACAAATAATGTGGTGTCTTTTGAAAAACAAATCCAGATGGTGGTGTTAGCATATCCAGTGACTTAACCATAATGCCATGTGTCTGCAGGAAAACAATAACCCCCACACAGCCCAAGCCTGCAAGCCTGAATTCATACACACTGAGGAGTTTCCTTATAAATATGAGGAGAGAAACAGCACCTGGTGGCCAGGTACCAACAGGAATATTGGTAGCAAGTGTTGGATCTCACCCATGAGCACAGCAGGCTGAGGAAAAGCACATTTCCCTTTTTCCCAGTGAGGGAAGAGGTGCACCAGGCTGTCTGCAGGCACCTGTCATCAGCCGTGTCCCCAGAGGTGTCCAGGGAGCTTGGGCAGCCTGCTCCCATCTTCTTCTTGCTCTTCCCAAGCCCTGAATGTGTTGCTGCAGCTGAGCTGTATCCTCCAGCTTCTGCAGGGTCTGGAGTGCCCGTGGGACATCTCTGCTCTTGGCCTCAGTGCATGAATGTGCACAAGGAATTTCCCCTGAACATTTATTATCCCTGGTACCACAGTCAACAGTTGGCTGGGTAACTGAGCAAATTTACTTGAACTCTTTATTTCCCAGGTCTTATTTTTCTAAGGAAGGCAATAAATCAATGACAGGAAAAGTACTCACCAGGCAGAAATTGGGTAGCTTCATGACTTAATCAGCACTGATTAATGCCGGTCGGGAATCTATCTCTGCATTTCTTTGGAATACATTTTGGAAAGTCTGGTAGTTCCTAGCAGAGTTTTGCATGAAAAATTAAATTACTTGCATATTCCTGTCTCTCCTTAACAACTAGGCTCCTCGAGGCTCACACCCATCTTTCCCCGTAGGTCTGTCTGGGCGCTCCGCGGAGCAGCGCTCCCTCCGGAGCTGGAGGCAGATGGTCGCTAGGGAGCCCCGTGCCAGGTCTGGGTGACAGGAGCGGAAAGGCAGGGACAGCCACAGCCGGATGAGACACTTCTCTTCCTCCCTGGATGTCACAGGCTGGAAACGCCAGAGGTACGTCAGCCAGAGATGGGGCTGGGGGCCGGAGCTGCGTCAGAAGCAGCGCTTCTCCTGCGGGGGTGGACGAGGAGCCCTGGCTCCCCAGCAAGGTCAAGGCCGGCCAGCAAACAAGCCGGGCAAGAAACCCCCAGATGGATAAACAATCCAGACATCTGGTGAGATCCCGGCATTGCTGCAATCAGGGAGGTTTTGGCACCGGCTTTGACACTGCCAGGATTTCCCTTGTAATTAGCAGCGTGCAGCCTGTCTGGGGAGGATGTTCCCTCCGGAAAGCTGCTGGGACCAGGCTGCAAAGCGAGCTTAATCTCTGTGAAGCAAAGAATAACACCCAGTTAGTCCCTGGCTGCCCAAATATCAAAAAATTGCTAACTGGAACTCAACGAATATTAGATGCTACTGATAACCAACTGCTAATAACTAACTGGTTTGGTTGCTGCCCAGATTTCATAAGGGGCTCACAGTGGGGCCAGGAGAATAGCAGTAGAACAGACTTGGAGCAGCCATGAGAAGGGATTCAGTATGGCAAAGGGAGCATAAACCTCAGAGCATGCAGAAGTGCCTGCATCCCCTTCACGGCATCAGAAAGTAAGGTGGGTACATATAAAACAGGCAAATTAAACTATAAATATATTATGATAAAAGGCTCAGTCTGGTAAGATTATCAACATAATAGATTTTTCAGTTTCTACACTGATCCAGGCACACAGACACATAAAATACCTCCACAATAGGGTTTTTCTTGGAAAAAAAATAAATCTGTGTTGTTAAAGACCTTAGCTACCTGTATTTGAAGATCGTTGTCTGAAAAGATGAAAAACATACATTTTCATTTCATTTCAGATTAGCATGGTAAACAGCTAGATCTGTTCTTTCAAGTGGAGCATTCGGCTCCATTTGTTAGCTTTGTTGCTGATATTTCACCTCTCTTATTTACTTAACATAGTTTGACAAGAAATTCTCAGTGAGATAATATATCTACATGAAAGACAGGCTTGGGGAACAAGTCCAGGGGTTTCAGTGGGACAGAATCAATTATTTATGTCTTTGCCATTTTGGTCTGTCTTCATTGCACAGAAAGCACTCGGAAGAACTAGCCAACCAGCTGCACATTTTTGGTAGATAGATACAATCTATTTTTAGGGAAAAGCAGAAAAGAAAAAGGGGACATCAGTAAATCAAGATTGCACCCACTTGTGAAAAATATCAAATCCCAAGTGATGGAAACTAACACCCTACAAAACAACACCCTCTCCCCAGCCAGGCAGGATGGCCCCTGCTGCAGGGAGCAACCAGTGCAAACAGAATTAGCAAATGTTCCTGTTGCTGTTTGCCACACAAAATTAGACAAACTGTACAGAAGTCAACTTTATTTTTCCCAAACAGCGCAGTAAAAATGATCCTTACACAGCAACCAGCTGGTGCAAGGAGTTTCTGAGGCTGAAGCAAGGCAGGTGATGGAGGACACCTCCATTCTTCAATAAATATCAGAAAGGAAAATTGCTTACCCGTTCTGGATAGCTCAAAAACATAAACCAGAGCAGTGTCACATCCAGCCCATCCCAGCTCAGATCAGCAGGCAGACCCTGAAGAGACCCAAGGCACTGGAGTTCTGTTTCAGCACCCTGATGGGACCATGCCAAACATCAATCCAAAGGCTGGCAGCCGTGCTGTAGCCAAAGGCTGCAGGGACAGCAGAGAGGCTCCAGTTCCTGCAGCAGCATCACAGTAAGTGATGAGGGGAAGTTTCTACAGCCCATGAGCACTTTGTCAGTCAGAGGTCAATGAGAAAGGATAAAGAACACAAAAAAAAAAAAGCATAAATAAAAAAATAAGTGGGGTAGAGGAATGAAAGGGAATGAGCAGTGAATTTAAAAAATAAAAAGAGAAACCAAAGCATGCTAAAAACTTACCCAAAGTAAAAGCCAGGCCTTCATGATGTGCCTGCAGAAGCCTAGGTGAAATCTCCCCCTCACTTTGATGATGGAGGGTCAGGTCTTTAGGAAAAAGGGTGAGCCTGGACATAATGAAAAGAAATAATGTAGTGCAAACGAAGGAAAATAAGTGAGTGGTGCTGTACAAAAATAACGATTCTGTAGCTACTAGGCAATATTGTCATCTCTGCACACATCCAAGGACTTAAGTGACCCACTACTCTTGCTGAGGATCTGCTCCATTAATAATAAGAAAGAGCAATTTAAACTATGGCTTTTTTCATTGTGTTTTATACAGGTTTGGGGAATATGTTATCAAAGGCTCCAATTCTGGCCAAAGTCCACAGGAATCATCACCTGTGGTCAGGCCCTGGATAGAAAGATCAGAGCTATCTTTGCGTAGCCCTACCACCAAAAACAGATCAATCAGAAGTAACTCAAAAGGAAATAGTCTACAGGGAACAGATGAAGATGCATTTAGAGGAAATAATCCCCATTCAGGATGCCATTATTAAAAGAGAGAGATAACTATCAGAGCTAAGATATGTCAGGGCAACCTCGTTGACATGGGACTGGAGAACTTCTACTGTAAAAGCAGAGAAACTAGGTCAGTGCTTTTTGAAGAGAGGAAAGCTCAGGGTGGACATCATTATTTTATACACGATTCTAAGGGGAATAGCTAGGAGAGATGTCAGAAAACTAGTGTCAAATACAAGAACAAATGGACAGGCTCTAAGAAAGGGAAATGAAGAGAAACTAAAGGAGGCTTGAGCTCAAGGGATATAAACATTTCTGTACACACTAAGCAGTTGATGCAAGGACTGGGTTACAGAAAGGGCTGCTAAGAGCAACCAATAAGGGTTTGGAAAAGGAAAAGCTTTGTGGGGTACAGCCACCTGAGAGCAGACAAATCTGTCTCTTGATCTTGTCTGTCCCTAGAATTGCCCAAGTTTCAATCTCAAAATTACTACGAGGTTCACATACAGTAAATCTCTGTGCAAGCGCAATAGATTGAAGTGAGAATTCAGTTTATCACTCAAAGATAAAACTCAGAAGAGCGTTTGCCTTCTAATTCTATTAATATAAATGTAATTACAAGCGATAATTCCAATTCAAATGTTAACTTATAAGGACTGGTGGAGGTAGCAGCCTACAGAGAAAGAGATGATGCTGGAATCCCTGATTCTTATGTTTGATCAATAGTTCAGTACTAATAGACTTTATTTATTAATTGGAGCATGTGGTTTGAAAATGAGCCTAGTTTTTAGGTGGCATGCTCTAACAACTAGAATTTTTGCATGTTGCAGTTGTCTCTATGCAAGAAAAAAAGTCTCTCTGTAGGGTTGTAACAGATAAGAATTGCCTTTATTTAAAAAAATAAAAAAGGCAGAATGCTGACTATGATGCAAGTGGCTTCCAGAACATGCTGCCTTAAACACAGATCAAAACAATACTCTTTGTTCTAAGTACCTGAGATGTAAACCAGTCACTAGGGGAAGGAAAAAACCAAACAAGTAGGCTGAGGTAATAGCTTGGGGCAAGGGGAATTGAAGACAGAGAAAAATCAGTGGACTGTACAGTCTAGAGCTCTTTTAGGGCATTTTCTTATATCCTCTAAAATTTAAAGGCAAAATTCATATGATCGAAATAAGCATGGCTTTACTGAAGCTGATGAAGCTAAGCTATGGATCTGTTTCCAAATATATATTCTACTACTGTTAAAGAAGAAAATAGGAAAAAAAGTAGCAGAAACACAGGAGACACAACAGTCCCATTGAATATGTGTCAGATTCTGAGTCCTGTAAAAAGTGTAATGCCAACCTTGTTCATTGGGAGTTTTCCATGTTTAGAATAACATGGTTTAGGATATGGTATAGGAGTGATTATGGTAGTACGAGGTTGACAGTTGGATTAGATGATCTTGAAGGTCTCTTCCAGCCTTGATGATTCTATAATTCTGTAATTAATTTTTTCTGCTGTCTTACCTTGGCCTGAAAAATGTCACAAATCTTCCTGCTTTCCAGCCCAGTGGTTAAACAAGAGAGATTTTGAAGTGAAATATGAGTCGGAAAGGGTCTGAGTGTTCTATAGCCCTCTCTGCCTCCATTCTGTGCTGTGGCAGTAGAAATGTGCCTGTGCCTTCCAGGTCGTAAAAATCCCTGGCAATGGGATGCTCATAAAACTTTCAGAGTGTGCTCAGATCAATTGTGAACCACCAGGATGTGATACTGAGGTGAAGTGGCCCATTTCAACCACAGTTACAGCCACTGAGACATTGATGTTGACACAGAACCAAAAATTTGTCACCACGCTGGGGAAGAGCAGGGATCACAGAGTGAGTGATACTGATCAAAGCAGATGAGAGTCAGGAATGTTTATCCAGGAGATGCAAACTCAGACACATACCTCGGTGATCTGAAGCCGTCAGAGTTAATATGCTGTCTATTAACATTTGTTCAAATACAGCACCTGTCAGAGCACGTAGAGGAAAAGGCTTTTTTAGGTCAATCTGACACGTGAAGAGTGAGATGTTGTCAAGGGGAGCTAACCCTGGCTGGCTGGCAGTGGGTGCTGTGTTTTCTGTGCACCTTGTCTTCTCCTAGGCACCAAACCCCAGAGTTCAATGCTCTCGGTGGACTTTGGTTTTACTTCAGTATGACCATTTCTCACACTCTTAATAACATTCAAATATCTGCTGTGCTAATGCACGTGTCTTCTTGCACTGCTCTGTAAGGGGAATGCAATGCTTGTGGTTACGGGTTGTCTGCAGCACAGGTGAGGTTGGGAAAGCCAGAGAAATTTATTTTCCCTACAGGCAGAACTCTCCAGAGCTCACCACCCAGTTGCAGCCTCATGGATCAATGCTCTCAGGAGGGAAATGCAGCATCCTGGCAGCCCAGCAGCCTCAAGCCCCTGCGCTGACCCTCTGCTGATGTTTGGGTATGTAACAGCCACCCCAGGAATTCTTACAATAGGTTCTGTACTAAGAAGAAAATAGGGTGGCAAATAAGTTTTCAGCTCTCACTAGGTGTTTAAAATGGCACCCCGTTATCAAGCAGCTGGGCACTCCCTGGGAAGATCTTTCATATCTGTTTCATATACAGACTACCACAAAATGTTATTTGTATTATTGTGTGTCCTTAAGTCATAGAAAAGCAGACAATTTATATTTTGGGCAGTCCCCAATGTCATTGTTATTGCCCATGCCACGGTTGCATATCTTCACCTGAACTTTGAAATCTCACTGCATATCAGGTAGTTTCAGAGCAAACCCGTGTTCTTAATGAGTAAATGAAGTTACTGTTACTTTAGTTTATTCTAAGTGTTGAACCCAGCATGGGATCTAACCTGGAACAGTCATCTCAAGAATATTGCAGTGGAAAGTAGAGCGTAGGATTTAACATTGGAAATTAGAAGTTGATCCTACTTCTTATACAAAATTGAGATTGACAAAATTGAGGTTTATCTACATAAACCTTTAAACAAAGATGTGGCTCTGAATCAAAATTAGGGAACTGGAGAAATGAAATTGAGGACTTTGTGCTCTTAAAGGAAACTTGCCCAGCAAGACTGTCAGCTGCGGAGAACTAAGCACAGACATTAATGGAGTCAGGTCTTTTTCTGGAGGTCAATTTTTAATAAATCAAGATTGTTTAAAAATTATAATTATTGATTAATTAAATTTATACTTGGAGCTTAGCCCTCTTAGTTTTGAAGAGTCTGTACACCCAGTTGGTATGAATGATGAACTGAAAGAAAGGGAAAAAAAGTCATTATTTAATTAACTAGCATTCCAACTGGATTTAATGCTAGCAGTAGATTTGGGTGTCTGTTCCCCACAAGTATGAATAAAAGGGTTTTGCAAGGCTCTCTCTGCAGTCAGATTCCAAAATCTGACTATAAAGAAACTGAAAAGGGGCAGATTTGCATTAGATATCAGGATGAATTTCTTTGCTGTGAGGGTGGTGAGGCACTAGTGCAGGCTGCCCTACTAGAGCAGCACCCAAGGCCAGGCTGGACAGGGCTTGGAGCTGCCTGGCACAGTGGAAAATGTCCATGTCAGGGTTTGGAACAAGATGAGTTTAAGCTCCCTTCCAATGCAAACCATTCCATGACTCCATGAATAATATGTTCACCTCCAAAATGTGGTCCTCAAAGGACAGAGTAAGATTGTTTATAAGTGTATTATGAGTCCAAAAGTCCAACAGCAAAGTGTGCAAAGCTGAATTGCACAGCTGTACAAGCAATTTCTGGGCTTAGATGGAAGTAGCTGGAAGTAACCAGACAGGGCTGAAGCCTGAGAAAGAAACAGCACAAAAGCAGGAGAATCCATTTACCTAAACTGGAACCTGCAAGGTGGGAATGGGCAGGATTGGGCCCTCTGCAAGCAGAGGGGAACCAGATGAAGAGGGAAAAGGAGCAACACCCAAGGCAATGTTTGCCAAAGGCAGGGGGCTGGAGGTGAGTGAAATAAGGAATGAGGAGGCACCACGTTGGCATGAAGTGATACACTGTCACAGGCAGCTCCCAAGCTGATCCCACACTTAAAAATAGATTGACATCTATCCAGGAGATGAGTTTGTTATTCTGTAACTACAGCATTTTCTATTATGTTTGATAAGGGAAAGAAGATTGCATCTTGGTCAGAAATATAAAAATTCGTCTCCTAGCAGGGGATAATAGCAGGAGAACAGGGGCAGATGAGAGCTGCAGATTTAAAATAGTTCAGTGCAGTCCCTGGTAGGGGAGATAAGTTCAGTGCTGGGCTGAGATGTTATCCCATGCTCACAGCCAGGCCACCCCTGTGGTGTCCCACAGGCAGTGCCCTGCTCCCCTTCCCTCTAGATCTGCTCCTCTGGGGTCACTATGGGCAATTCTTCTGGGAGTCAGCTTGATATTGCACAGAAAGACTCTAGGGGAACAAAGACAGGGCCAGTGTGCCAGCAGGGCCCTGATCCAGGGGAAGTTTTGGGGTGGAATTAGTGTAAAAGAGGGGTTGGCTGTCAAGGACAGGGGTGTGGGGGTGTCTATGTCTGTTGGGGGGCTGCAAGAAAGATGGAGAGACCTTTATTTACAAAAGCATGTAGTGACAGGACAAAGGGAAATGGCTTCAAAATGGCTTTTGATATTGGGAAAAAATTCTTCTGTGGGAGGGTGGTGAGGCCCTGGCACAGGGTGCCCAGAGAAGCTGTGGCTGCCCCATCCCTGGCAGTGCCCAAGGCCAGGTTGGATAGGGCTTGGAGCAGCCTGGGATGGTGGAAAGTGTCCTGGCCATGGCAGGGGATGGACCAAGATGGTCTTTCAAGGAACCTTCCAACCAAAGCCAGTCTGTGATTCTATGAGCATACCCCAGACAGAACGTGTGCACTGCCTGACTTCAGCAATTGCACGGTAGGTAGTGCAAAAACCTTAACTTTGCAAAAAATCCAAACCTCTTTTGTTTCAGTGTGTAACTGTTGATCTAAAATGGGAGTTCTTGTTTTCTAATTCAAAAAGCTTAAAAGATGGTTCATTTTATATTAAAATGATAGCCTTTGCAAGAGACCTTCAATCTAATTAAAGCCAGGAGATTAGCATCCCTTAGAATATTTGCAAAGCCTGCAATGCGAAGTTAATGAAATGTGTACACTTTTACAAAGCTTTAATTTTTAATGAAATAAGTCAGGACATGGACCTTGCTCCTCTGCCTTTCCTCCTTTGTCCAAAACAGGGGGTGTTTGTAAACAATGCAGAGTTCTGGACTGAAGAAGACAGAAGAGAGGATAATCTAAAGGCTTCTTGGTAGCTACAGCAAGCCTGTCTTTTGTCTCTTCTGTTCAGCCTGAGAATGTGAGTATTCCTGATTAATAGTAATGACTGAGAATATGATTTCAGAGTGGCAGTTATTTGTTAAGGCTAATATGTGTGTATATTTGTATATGTGTGTGTATGTATAAATATATATATAGCATATACTATATTCATATATAAATACGTGCATGTCTAATAAATTAGCTATACAACTGTGTAAAATCACAGTGACTGCTAAAGGGACCTTAGATAAAGAAAGTAAGGGAATATGTTTCAAGGGAATGTTTGCTATTTGAAGAAGTGGGCTGAGCTCAGAGGCATCAGAGCAGCCAGGGCTGGACCAGTCTGGTTCAGAGGGGATGACCAAAGGAAACCCTAAGCAATTCCAGCCTCTTTTCAGGTCAGGCTCTTCTAATGATGGCTCCACTCCTCTGTTATCGCTTGAGAAGGAAGAAAAGAGGAAAAAAGCTAAAGCACAGAGAAGAGCAAGCCCTGTTCAGAGTCAGGGTTGCTCTCGCAGTGTCAGGGGGCAGGGCATCCCCAGGGCCACGCACACCCTGTCCTGGCTGATTTATAAACAGCCACACCATTAGAGCTATTTACTGCATCTGCTGCTTTCACCCTCTCCTTTGCTGCCTCTCAGTTTTGCCACAGGAAAGATCTGGCTGTTGCATTCAAAATAGTAATTCTTTTATAGAGCCACCCCCCTACTTTATATTATGCTTACTGGATCCTTCTGAAACCTAAATGTTAAAATATCCTAATCTTGCTCTACATTTAAAGCTGAAAGATAAACGTGTTGTTTAATGAAATCCACAACACTACAGGAATAGTAACCATTGTGTTTCTTCATTTCAAAGAAGGGCTGAAATCTAACATCTGGTGTAACTGTACAAACCTGACCTTAGGTCACAGTAAGTATTGTATTGTTGATGATGGATACGCTTTTTTCATTACCATGCTGTCTCCATTCTTTCAGCATCCATGCTGTGAATCTCCAGTTATAGCTGGGACTATTGATAAATACTGATTTTTAAAATACAATTCGCTTTTTTTTTTTTTTACACTTTTAAGCATGCATTGTACGGTATTTTCTTTTTAAATAGCTCTTCTAGTTTGTTGTCAACAATATGCTATTATTTGAGCAAACTTTTCTGCATGATAGCTCTAACACACAAGGATCAAGGATTATGTGTCTGAAGATGCTGCTATGATCCTGAAAGAGCAGTGTCACAAGAAGGTGATCCTCTGCCTCTAATGCCTTCCCCTGTACTTTCCTCTTTGGAAAATCATTTCCTTAAAGCCCTTGCAGAACCAGGGTTTAAGGTTTAAATTGGGAAGCAGATGTGGACACCTGTGAATGTGTCTTTGCACATCATTGTTTCAAGGTTTCAGCCCATGTGCAGGAAATGAGGGCCTGCACTGTCCTGTGTGATTGATGCCCATTATTCCCCAGAGCTGGGGTAATTCACCCTGGGTCAGTGACTGCAGGAGCAGTGCTGGAACCAGTGCTCCCAACAAGCCCACGGAAGTACCAGTCAAGAGAAGATGTTGCCCTCATAGCTGGGAGTTCTGGTCAGATCTTAAATACGTAAAACCCATCAATAGCTCCAATACTGAAATGGGAGAGTGAGGGCAAATTTAATGATGATTTCTATTTGTTTGCTTTGCTGTCTGTATTTACCCCCAGAACCTTTCCATTTTTTGCAGCTCTCCAAAAGCATCACAGGACTCAGCACGAAGCCTGAATTTTTTCACCCTAAAGCTGTGCAAACACAAACCTCTTTTCCAATCCTTTGGGCAGCAGATGCCCAGGCTCATTTAGACTGGACTCTTTTGGATGGAAATCCTGACTGGGATTGCTGGATGTACTGTCAGCAAAAGAGGAATGTGTCCTATCCTAATCCTGAGGTTGTAATGGACATGCTATGTTCTTGCTGGGTGCTAACATTCCTTCATGATGTTACTGCATCATGCAGTGGAGGTAAAACAAAATATCCTTGGCTCATCCTCGTGCTTCCTGAAATCCTTACATTTTTACCAACCCAGCAGTACCCAGCATGGAAAACATCTGAAAGCATGGCTTCTACACTTTTAAGAAACGTCCATTCACCTCAGCTCTGTCAAAGCTAAATACATTTATAGATTTGTTCGTAATTATTTTTAGAGTAGAATTCTGTTTGTTTGACAATATCTGAAAAATTAAATACCTGGGGCAACGTTGCTGAGTGCAGCTGGTACATTGGAAACATGGGGAAATACTTGCTGTAATTGTGAAGGTTTTATTTAATGGCTCTGAAGGCAGAGTTAACTCAGTCAGTGAGGACAGGTTGTTTTTGTTTGATCGGCTGGTGGTGCTGCCCTTGCTGTCACAACCTGCCAGCCCTGTCCTGTAGCACAGGGATGGTTCAGCCTGGAAAAATGATTCTGGGGACGCCTAATCTTGGCCTTCAGTACCTGGAGGGAGCTACAAGAAAGATGGAGAGAGACTATTTACCTTAGCCTGGAGTGACAGCACAAGGAGTAATGGCTTCAGACTTATGGACACTAGGTTTAGATTAGATATTGGGAAGAAATGCTCCCCTCTGAGGTGGTGAGGCTCTGACAGAGGTTACCCAGAGAAGCTATGGCTGCTCTACCTCTGGAAGTGTTGAAGGCCAAGTTGGACAGGGCTTGGAGCAGCCTGGGATAGTGGAAGGTGTCCTGGTGCCAGGTTTCTGTGCCACGAGGGTGCAGAAGCTCTGGACCTGCCTAGCTGTGAGCTGAAATGCATCTGCAGGACAATTAACAAATATTCTATACTCTTCCCACCCATTCTGCACTTTCCATGACCTCTTCCTTTCATCAGTAGAAGTAAATTGAATTCAGCACATTTAAAGACCCTGTCTGGATCCATAACATTCATAACCATGCTGTAACCATGAATGAAAAGCTGAGGGAGAGTATGGTTTGTATCCAAGGGCTCTTTTGCTTTTTATATGTTTACATATACCAGCCAATGGTCAGCAAATAAGCACCATGGCTGGTAATGAAATGTTCAAACCATCTGTTTTAATCTGCAATTTAATTTCACTATAAAATATTAAAGTTGTTCTGATGGTTGGGTTGGTACGGCTGCTTTATATGAAAAGAATTGAGTATCCCAGAGCAATTACGTTGCACCAAGCACATGCTGTGGATATTATATTCTGTATTGTTATTTTGTTCCATTAAAAGCATTTAAAAGCCTTCTTAACATGGTATGACACAGTTTTAGGCCTCTCTTTTTTGTTAGAAACAAGTGGCAAATGATGAGGACAAGTGTAGGAAGAAGATACTGGCAAAAGAATATTCTTCATGGTCCTTCAAGAGGAATAGTAGAACCATCTTCCAAGAGAGGTCAATGCCCCAGGCTGGTCAGTGCCTCACAAACAGGCAAAGTTGTCATTAACAGGCTTTAATTTTTGGTCAGCACTGAAGTGGACTTGATGATCCTGGTAGGTCTCTTCCAGCTGGATTTCCTCTGTTCTATCCAAAATAAATGTCTGTGGAAATGCTGAACTGACAGAACCAGAAAGTGGTTTTGACATCGCAGCTTTTGGAATCTGTGGCATCTTTGGAAATCTTTGCTACGTTTTCCACTGGCACTGCTTTCTGTTGTGTGATTTTAGGGGACATTCCTTGAGGGGCTGGTGACAGCTGTGCTCTGGGTTGTGGCCCCTCAGGTCTTGAAAACATCCAGGTTCAGGGATTCCATGACATAGCTGGACAACCCACTCCAGTGATTAATGATCCTTACAGGGATTTTATTTTTCTTCTCTCTCCAGGTTGAACCTCTCTCATTCCAACCCCTCTGCCATGGGCAGGGACACTTCACAAGACCAGGCTGATCCAAGCCCCACCTGACCTGGCTTTGTGCACTTCCAGGATGGAGCAGCCACAGCTTCTCTGTGCCAAGTTCTCACCACCCTCACAGGTCAGAATTTCTTCCTAATTATTTCTACTTCTTCAGGGTCAGCTCAGTGTGGTGCTGGACAACCACCTTTCTTATTTTCATCTGGCATGAACATTTCTGCTCATGTGGGCCTTGAAATACCCACATTTCCCACGTGACCTCAAAAATTCCCATCACTCTCAAGCAGCATCCCCTGCCATGGTCCCAGTTTGCCTTTCTTCTGAGATCTGTCTGTGCTTCTTTGATGTCTGAGAGGGATAGAGGGCAATCACAATGAGCTTGAGCTGGCCTTGTTGTTGTACCCAAAATACAGAATGTTTCTCCATGTGCTGTAACATCAGGGAACGGTGAGAGGGACAGGCACATTGTCCCTGGGCAGAAACTCCCTGTCTCAGAGGCAGGAAGCATTGCAGCCCTGTGAACATCATCCTTTAGCTAATCCAGAGCCCTGTAGGGAGCCAGGGCTCACTAACTCAGCACTGTGGCATCCTGACACAACTGTGTGGCTTCTGGAACCCAAGCCAGTATTTCTACCTGGCTCATCTGCTGTACTTCCTGATTCATCTGATAACCTGATATGTCTGATAACCTGATTTGTCTGATAAATCTGCCTGGCCAAGGCTTGCTTGGGGGTCCCCAGACAGGGCAGGGAGAGGCAGGGATTGCTCACACCAGCTGCCCCCACCCCTGGATGCTGCAGCAGTTGTTTTCCATTGCACCCACGGCCATGTGTCACCTGGTGTTATTTGGAGTGTATGCCACTTTCGATGCCTTTTTTCTGAGCATAAGCTGGAAATTACTGATTCTTACCTTACACAGCTAGTATAAAAGCACTAATGTCCTAATGAAGAGTCTCACTTAGCTAAATGCTTCATACAGCTGAGTAAAACAAAGAATTTTACTAGAGCTTAACCCAGTCGTTAATAAGCTTTTTAACCCTGACCTTTCAAATCAATGATCTACCACTGGTTTTACCTTTCAAGAAGGAATTCCATTTTCAAGTGATAAAACATATTTTGCACTCCTTACAATCTAATGATTATTCTCAGCGTTACTGGATATATGAGGCCATCAAACCATTAGAAGGTATAAAATGTATTAATGTACAGCATTCACGGCTACATTTGCTTTAGAGTCAATAAAAGGGAAACAATTTATAAAGGGCATTTATGCTCATTACGGAATATCGATAGATTGTTTCTCCCATCATTCCTGAAGTATGAAGGACTCCCCTCCATGATGGATAGGAGAGGATTTGCATAAGCTCTTTGCTTAAACTCCTGCAGCCCTGAGCTGTGTGCAGGGTCTGTGGCCAGGCTTTGGGCTGGAATGTGTGGGAGCACCCACAAATTCTTCCTGTCCAAGGATTGAGCATCTCAGTTTGGGAGGTTTTCACAGCACCCTTGTGAAGGTTCTGTAGAGAACCACAGCGCTTTCAGCACCAGGCAGGAATTGTCACAAGGCTGTGGGCAAATGGAATCTACGTTGGAAAAGAAACAAATTTGTTTGTGAAGCAAGTCAGGGCTGGAGCATACAAATGAAGGCAGAGCTTTGCTGAGCACCTTCATAAGCAGGGAGAGGGATTTTTTGACACATATGGGGGAAAAAAAAGGGAGAGGAATTGCATGGAGGGTGGAAGATGCTGTAGGAGCACTGTAGCTATAGCTAGAGGCAAAATTTTCATAGTCTATCCTAGTGAATAACAACTGCAGAAATATAATAACTATGAGGAGTCGAGTGATTAAGGCACTGGCCTGAGTCTCAGCAGACCTGGATTCGGTTCCTGGCTGTTTTCAGATTTCTGTCTGACTTTTGGCAAGCCTCTTCAACTCTCTGCGCCTTGGTTTCCCATCTGTTAAAGAGGAATAATAATATTTCCTTTCTTTCCTGTCTATTCCAGCAGCAATCTCTTCTGGGCAGGCACTCTCTCTCTCATGGCTTGTACAGGACTTTGCCCTTGGATTTTCATACCTACCCTAAAGCAGGAAATAGGGATGGGGAGCACCATGACATGGAAGCCCTCTTATTAGCAATTTCCTGTCACTGAGAATCTAAAAGGTATGCTGCAACTTGTTAAATAGAGTCCTTAATATCAGTTCTTCCAGGACAAAAGAAAAAAATATCAATCAGTAAATTAGAGAAGGAAAGTGATTCACATACCTATCGAGATTTCTAAGTCTAAATGTATTTTCTGAAGTAGAAATATTCCAGTTCGAAAGAACAGAGAAAACGTTAGCCGTGGCACAAAAGCAGAGTGCAGGCCTTCTCCATTTCTGATCTTGCTCCTCCAAGTCTGGCTGCTCTATATGGACTGACCTTTTTAGCATTTCTCGCTGACAAGACATTGTCTTGAGGCACACAGTGGCTTCCTGACATGCTCGTGCTCCTGCCCATGTGGGAGGTTGGATTGTGCCCTGTCAGAGGCACACACACCCTGGAAGGGAAACTGGGTGATGCCAGTTGCAGAGCACTGGTTGAAGAGAACAACCAGTAAATATATAAAATTAAATCTCAGCTGCAGAGGCTTTCTGGTAATAAGCAGCCCCAATTAGAAATGCAAATGTCACTGAAAGGGAGCGTGTCTGTTGACAGTAGACTTTGAGGAAAGCTTTGGGTTTAGTGCTAGTAAATTAATCTTTAATTATGAACACACCTCACTTCTGAAAGAGGTGCCCTGCACTCACTGAACTGACAGCAAGTGAAAGTTTCAGGCTGCTGCTTTCTTCTGTCAAATGCAACATCTCACCCCAAAAGAGCAGAGGAGAACCTTGTTGTTGCCTGTGGACTGAGTGCTCTGTGATCTGGGGCTGGCCAGTGCCACTGACCCTCCAGACAACCAGGATTCACCAACCCACTAAAAACACTGGTCTTAAAACATTCTGTCTCACATGCTGTTGATAAATATAAATATCTAGATGAAGAATTGTCAAAGTTGGGGATAGAAAAACAGTCCTTGCTCCTGCAGTTCCCTCCTTCCCTGGCTGGGTTGCCTGCCCTCCATGCAGAGCACATTTTGCAGGCAGAGGGGGGACCACACCAAGCTACAGCAAACCCTTCTCCATGGGTTGGAGCAGCCATGAGAATGTTCAACACCTCCACTCCTGGGCTGGCTGGATTATTAAAACAACATTTCTACTTCCAAGTAAGTAAATAAATCTCACTGGCAAGTTTGTTTTGTGTCAGCCAACATCTTATCTCCCTGAAAACTGGGCTGGTGTCCTGCAAAGCTGGAAACTGAATAGTCTAAAACCTGAGTGCAACAGCCAAGAGATACACCAGATCCATCTTCTGAGGTAGCAGATACAGTGAAGTAAGCAAATACATTCTAGAATCCTATTATTAAAGTTACAAAAATAATTCTGTTTCTTTAAGTTTGAAGTTATGAACCTTTGCTGTCATTTTCCCTGCAAGGTTTTGTTTTTTCAGCCTACAGCTAAAAAGAAAGCTTCACCCCAAGAGCTTCGTTGCCCAAAAGAGGCTGTGCTGCAAACCCACCTCAAAAGGCCCAGAACACCTGGTTTCAGGCACAACAGGAAGATCAGAACATACCTTATCATAAATATGCATATGCGAGGCAGGAGCCCGCCACCTTCTTGGAGTGATGCCATAATTGACGGAACAAAGTACAACAAAACTTCACATCACTGGTGGATCAGAAGAACAGAGGTAACTGAAAGGCTAGAAAATTACAGGTTTACTGACATTCTGCTCAACCTTACCCATTCTTTATTGAAAAGAGATAATAACTATCTATAGGAGAGCTGTCTTAAGACTCCATTCATTCCCTTTCGCTAGCCCAGCTGAGAGGTGGTGTAATATAAAGCACACCAGCATCTGGCATGTCATTTAATTACACCTTCAGCTTGCTGGGAAAATGTTGGAAGTGTCAAGGTAAGCAAACTATAAAAATATATTTTGCTTGCTACAGGAGAGCTGCTGAAATGGCAAGCAGAGGCCGGCTCCAGATATTGCTCTGAGTCTGTGAGAGAAAGGTGATGCAGAGGAGTCTAATTCATGAACAATTATCACCCTCTGATAAGACACCATCTGCTCCCGGCTGCCTGACTCCAATTCTCCAACAGACAGTTGGGAATTCCTCTCCAAATAAACCACTGGTGTAACAGGAAAACAGAACTGTCAGCTCCAGTGACGTTGTGCCTCCTTGCATCAGCACCGAGTGTGTCTCACTCTTTCAACCAAGAAGGAAAAATAATACTGGGAAAGGCAGTAAAATGCCATCAACCACCGCTGAAAGAGCCAGGTAGATCTTTGTTTAGCTCATCCACCTGATATGTTCTCTGCTCAACATTGAGAGGCTGTTAGAGATCACTTACAGTAAGGATGAAGGTGGACTAATATACCTGTACTAGTGGGCACTTTTTAACTGTGACTTTTGCCCTGAGTTGATTCAAGGGGCTCTTTTTAAAGAGCACAAGCTGATCAGCAAATCAGTCAGGTGCTGTTTCCCTGCAGAATGCCAGTTCTATCTGCCAGTAGCCAAGGAGAAGCCCACAGCCCTGTGAAATGGCCAGCAGTGGAGGAGTTCCAGGTTCTTGCCATGTCTGTGTTTCTACTCCACTATGTTTGTAAGAGAAAAAAAATTAAATTTCTAATTTCAGACAGCAGAACTGAGATTGTGTTGTGGTTGGAGAATGACAGGAAGTTACATCCATCCCATGGTACTGAGAGCACTTGGCTGCATTTGGCTGAAGCTCTGTGAGCATCACTCCTGCAGCACCATCCTTCTCACCACGGCTGCTCCCAAGCCACTGCTCATTAAAAGGTCAGTTCTCATTGTCCCTCCTGTGAAATAAGATTGGCCTCTCCATCAACACTTCCTCTAGGCCTTGATGCTGTGCACACCAGGGAGAGGAGCACTGAGGAGGGGGCTCAGCATCCTACCCCAGTCTGCACAGATAACCTCAGTGCTTGTTAAACCAAAGATGACCCCTGAGCCTCTGACCCCGGGGGCTGGCCTTGTTACAAGTAATTGAAGTGAATGAAATAAATCACAGGGTTTTTTTCTTTGTTTATTGGGTGGGGTGGGAGGAAAGGAGAAGAAAGTTCAGCGCAGAAATTAGTCACCTTGTTTTGTTCTTACTAATGGAAATTTCTCAGAAACCAAAATAAAGAGTGTCATATAAAAACCCGAAGAGCACAAAATTAGCTTGAACCCACATCCTAACTTTTAAACCCAGAGCATGAATGCAGGTGTCTGCAGCTGACCATGGTATTTTTTTCAGCTCATCTGAGGTATGAGTCACTTCCATCAAAAGAGGAGGATGCCTTGATCTGTGTGAGAGCGAGCTTTGGAACAGCAGCTGTTGGAGCAAATACAAACATCCATGCCAAGGATTGTGAGGATGGAGTTTATCTAATATGTAAAAAAACACCTGCTGCAAATGAAAAATTACACCCACAACCACCTGAATAAGATAAGCAAATGATGAGGGAAATGAAGAGACAGATTTATTATTAATGTAAGTTGGAACTTTTGAACCAAACATTTCTTTTGCAATGGAACAGTAGGATGCACAAGGAAATAGCACTCCTTGCCCCAGACCCGCTCAGCAGCATTTATTTTGCCTAAGTGATTTTCTTTTCTTTGCTAAGTCTGGTAGAGATGAAAACACTAACCCAAAGAAGATAATTAAAAGCTAAATGAAACCACATACAGCTGTGCTACTACATGGCTAATGAACATGCAAATATATACATATGACAAGGACATAATGTGGGCTGGCTGCCTTGAGTGGTTAGTGCAGATTTCCAAGAGCTGGAAATGCTATTGATTATAACTGAGCTAAGCTTCCTGACTCCAGACTTCAAAGATCAGCCTCAATATAATCATCAGGCAGCATATGGGAGCGTGGCTGCAAGGAGCTGATGAATAATGGCTCGGGGGCCTGAATGTTTGTACGTAGGGTGGGAGATGTCCTGGAGATGTCCTCTGGGCTGTGGGGTGCAGGCTCCTTGGCAGCCAGGACCAGCACCACAGAATCCTCCTCAGCATCTTGGCACACTCGGTCCTGCTGACAATTAGGGGTTTGGAGTTATGGGTTTTAGCTGGGATGTTTATTTTTCCTTTCCCACTTCTCTTGGCAAGAGGCTGATGTGTGGTGGAGACATTTTTGGGAGAACCAGGGAGGGAGGTAACAGATACAAGGCAAACCTTCTGGGGTCCTATAAACAGAAGCAGCATATAAAGGCAGTCCTTTGAGGGCCTGCTGCCACATCCACATGAAAGAAGACAAGTCTGATTTTCCTTATTAGTTAAAAACCACCCAGCTGACAGTAACTCCCCAGCCCAGTCAGAGATGAGACAAGGGAGTCAGAGCTCAGTCCTGCACCAAGTTCTCCCATGGGAGGGACCAGGTCCCACTGCCTTGCTGTGCCCCCTTCACTGGCACAGCACCACTGAAATGTCCACTGGGGATGTCACAGAGACAGAGCAAAACTCTCTCCTCCTCCATGATCACCACAGAAAGGCCACACAGCCCTGGGCATGGCCACAGGCAGGAGGGATGGAGCACAACCTTGGATGTGGGTGGAGATGATGGACACACCAGGATGGCTGAGAGAAAGGACACCTACCAAAAAAAAAAAAAAAATAAACCAAAGAAACCAAATTTGTGCAGAACACAATGGTTAGTGCATAAAAATTAATCAAGTACTACAATGACTTGCTTTATTCATAATACTTAATGGTCATGTAATAGGAGTTTTTATTCAGCAGTTAAAGTTCATAAGTGCAGGTTTTACATGTAGAAAGGTATTATGCTGATAGTTTAATTACACACCTTTCTGCACACCAAAGGAAATGGGTTATGCGGGTTTTATAATTAAAGACGGACTTCTGAGGGGAAATGAACTTTGCAGTTAGCAACATAATATTTGATTTTTATCAGATGTTTTTGTTTTGAATTCACCAGCACTTGGTGGTGTTGTAAACAGGTGAGAGTGCTCCAGACTGCATGAGGTGTCAGGAGAAGCTTTGAAAATGCAGCAGAAAGTAGCCATATTTAAAAATAGCCAGTGTGAGCATGAGGTATAAACATCATGTGTTTGGAAAGCTCTCCAGACTCTGCCCATGCTATTATGCACAGTGCAAGTCTGTCCAGTACGTCTAGGAAACAGGGGAAAAAACCCAACCCAACAAGTAAGTGAAAAATAAACCCCGGTGCTTGCCAAAATAATAAAAAACTTCACTTTTTATTTCTCTGATTTTTTGTTTTAAATTCATTTCATGGCCAGTGAATACAATTTTCCCCTCCTGCCTGCCTACAGAGGCAGCAAAGCCAAAAATGTGATGGATGTTTGTGTGTGCACGTTTGCTGTTGGAATACACAGGACTGACTGCTCTCAATATTAAAGGCAGAGAGTGGCATGAGCCAGCTCCTGCCATTCCCTAATAACCATGTAGGTGTCTGTACCCAACAAGGTAGGGCTGGGCAGGTCTGCAGTGCCTGGGATTCCCACTTTTTAAGTTTTAGCAGGTTTTATTTAGCATAACCTCATTCTTATATACATATCAAAGCACATTAAAAGGATATGTGGGAATATATATATATATATTTATAGTTATATTTTTATATATGTATATATTTATAAACTGCTAGGAGACATCAATTTATTTATAAACTACTAGGAGTAATCTATTTTTTAACACCGCAAATACACCTACAAGAATTTTTCTAAAGTCTAAAATATTTCAAACATCACCAACCGCTCCTCCCCTGGTGTGATATAAACTGACAGGCTCAGGCTTTTATTGTGCCCAGCACAAATGAACATTAACTAGTGGGTTGAACAAAAAAAAAAAAAAAAAAACAACAAAAAAAAAAACCAACAAAACAAAACCAACAAAAAAACCCCAAAGCCAAAAGAAGAAAACAAAAGGCTTTCCAAAAACAATAAGCAAGGGCAAGGCCTGAAGTATTTTGAGCACGCCCTTTCCTTTCTGGCAGGACTGGGAGTGACTGCCCTGGATGTTATGGTTTGTTGGTGGGGTGCAGGTGATGGCAGACAGTGCTGCCTGACACAGGGCTCCCTTGGCTGGCAGCGGCTCCTCGGGCACTCTGGGCCTGCCCAGAACATCTGAAATCAGGCATTTCACAGCCAACTACAGAGCAATGATTTAAAAATCCTTCTAACGGGTGTGGACGCGCAACAAAAACAGGAATAGTTGTGTGAAGGGTGCATCCAAATATAACTGGACATTTTTTTGAATTTTGTTGGCTAACTGCATAAATTAATGACAATGAGAAAGAGCTGTAACTGTTTTTCTCTAATTAAATCCATACATTTTGGCTCTACTCATCATCGTTAACATACTGTTAAAAGTGCTGTTGCTGTATCTTTCAACCCTCTGCCTGCAATCAAGCCCTCGCTGCACTGTGGTGGATTTCAAACAGTCACTTGTTTAAAAATAGAAAGTGTTTTTAAAAAAAAAAAAAAAAACAACTGACTGCCAGCTGAATGCAAACAGGTAAAAATTAACATAGGCAATTGTCAAGTGTCAGATTCAGCTCCTGAGCCACCAAGATTTACATTGCCTGGTGAGGGGCTCGCAGCACTTTAAGGCTGTATTGCCCACAGGCTGAAGTTGTGCAAATTAATATATATCCTTAATTTTTATTTACGTTACAGTGTGCTTTCTGTGTGGGGTACCCATCATTTGCTCTTTGTAATCTCCAAATTTCAACAAAATATCCCATAATCCCAGAGGGTATTTACTCCATGGGGTAAATTCAGAGTCTACCACAAGGTTACGGAGATGCTTTCCATGATACTCATTCCTACCATTGGCATTCCACCATTGCAACAGAGGCTACTGCTCCACTTTTTTTTTCTTTTTTTTGAAGTCTAACAAGGGTAATCATAACAGAATTAACAGATTTTTTTAGCCCCCCCCACCCTTATCATATCAAAGAGAGCATTAGACCAGAGTTATGATTAGATGTGTTTTTGCTGTATATGGAATTGTATTAAAATTAATGAGTGGCTCAGCCACATTTGCTATCCACTGTTCTGTTCTCTAAAGCCACTTCTCCCATGAAGGGCAGCCGTGAGTGAAGGGAGAGCATCCAAATAAGTATTTTGTAAACATTTGAGAAAGAGAGATAAATAGCCACATGCAATCACACCATCTTACCTCAAATACCCACTCAAAAACGAAATAATTCCTTGCTGAACAAGCCAAGCCTGGCTCCCTAAACCGGGAGGAATTGCGATGCTGGTAAACTTGCAGAAATATTTTTACAATTTTATTAGAGGTTTTAATTCAGTGCTTTATCTACCTCTGTTAGTCTGCAAAATAGCTTTAAATATTCAAGTGGTAATTAATGAATCTTTTATGTTGCAAATCAAACATTTTCATCTGTGCTGTGGTACAGTGGCAGTGAGAAGGAGGGGTTTAAAGTGTAATTGTTTCTCCTGTTCCCCTCGCAGCGCTGAATGCCTTTTTACCCTTTATTATATCACTGGCTTTTGCTTCAGTTCATCAGCACTTTGCCACATCTTATCGGTCGATATTTGCTGTCTATTTTTTATTTATTTTTTTTTCAGTGCAAGATTTCTTACTGTGCCTTTGCCAGAGACATTCCTAAGGAGATGGAAACTCTCTGAATGTGGAATTTTCGCATGAGTGCAAAATAATAAAAAGCATGTGTGTATTAAAAAGGGATCAACTTAATGGGAAATGAGCATTGGGTTACATTAATATTCTATTACAGTAAAAATCATATTTAATAAATTTTCTCCAGATTTTTCAGGACCTTACTGTATTTTTCTAAGTCGGATGCCAATCCAAAGAAACAGTGTATATGATACATTTGATTTATGTTAAGTAAATAACCTGCACAGCCCATTTTTCAGTTTAAAAAAAAAATATTAAGTGTAGAAACACACACCAGACTGAAATGTGTGCTTAGTTTCCATCTGCTAGGAGGAATAGTGTTGGTCTTGTGCAGCAGAAAGCCTTTATAAACAGTATTCTATTTTATTGATGCTATATGTGGATTTTTATGTTATGTGGCAAGCGAAGGAGAATGAAAACACTGTAATTTATCCAAAACCATAAAATTATACTAGTACTAAAGTAATTACTTCACATATTAAAATACAGTTTCCTTTGCTTTCTTTTGTCATCACATAAAACGAGGCGTTGAGCGCGGAGGGGCCGGCGCTGCTCTTGCCTCCACAAAGGATTGACACATCCCGGATCAGACACTATATCACCCGACCCTTGTTGTTCTGTGACCCTAATTAATATTATACTCGCTGACATTTATGTATCAGAGCAATAAGCTAAACAGGAAACAATTTATGTCACCTAAAGCTTTTTAACAAATCGATGCAACTATTTGTAATTGCTTGTTTCACAAGATTAAAAGTACTCAGCCTTGATCTTCGCCCACAGTTTTGTGGCCAACATGACCTGTGCTTCCGTTGTAAAATAGGAGAGTTAGTGATCAGCACCTATTTCCATCAAGTAATCCATATTGCTAATATTTCTGGAATTTTAATGTAGTTACAATTTATAGCCGATCAAATGTGGTTACCTAAATTGCTGTTGCTAGTAGACAGTTTAACTGTCTTTATTAATTACAGTATAATTTAATGTTTGAGTACAGGCACTTGTGTTGGTCATTTTTACAGCCAAAGCAGTTATGTGCCTTATGACGAACCATTTTAGCATTTTCAATGGAAAATTGCTAATATGATGAGTGATAAAAATGTCAAACTCTGGTAAATAATGGTTATTGCTTTGGCTGGAATTAATCCTTGAAAGGACGGTTACCTTCAAATTAACATTATAACTTGAAGAAAAAAATGTTTTTCATGCTTCTGAGAGGCATAAAAAGTAGTCACTGGGCTCCTCTAAATAAACACAGACAAAATGGCACACAATGGGGTTTTTTTTCCCCTTTTTCTTTAGGCTGACAAAGAAAATTCCTGTGGAAGAAAGGAGGAGGGATTGGTAAACACCCCAAGGTGATGTCGCTTGCTATTTGCAGCTCATGTGCTTTGAGGATCTCCAGCCAAGGTAGTAAAACAGGGCAGAAAGAAGGACCTTGCTATGCCCCAGCTCCAGGATTTGGGTAAAAACCAGGTGTGGACACCATGGAGGCTGCAAACACACCTGAGGGCCAATCCCACCACCTGAGTCATCACTGCTGGGGAGAGTGGTGGCTCCTGGCTATGTGAGGATGAAGTGTTCAACGTGCCAGAATTAACCACCACTGCTACGAGGATGAAAGATAGCCCTGATTAACACACCATTAAATGAACGTTTAACATCATCATTGAAGACTGAGCCTGATTAATAGGTCAAGAAGGGCTAATTACACCTTGTTGTCAGGAAGGGTGTGTGTATGTGTGGCTGTGTGCAAGCGAGTGGCACCAGGAATTGCCAGTCCCTTAAATTAGACCAATAACATGAAGTTTGTCAGACTCTGTGACCATGGCCCAAGTTAAATGTCACTGATGGGATCATCTGCCAGGAGCAGGTGGGTGTGCAAGGAGCACATCAGCTGCCATGTCCTCCTGGGCCTCCAGCTCCTGAGCTTTTCCCTCTGGGACAGGAGAAACCCAGAAAAACTACTCACAGGCTCCGGTTTTCTTTGGAAATTCCTCAGAGACGCATTGCCTCACCACTGCCCATAAAAGTGCTTCTCAGCTGTGGTGGAAAACAGCGTTTCTGCCTGGAAAAGGTATTTCCCAGCTGGCTGTTGCTGGTGGAGTAGGAAGGCATTGTGTGATGTTCCGTGATGGAGCAGCCAGGGAGGAGAAATGTGATTAATAACACAAAGATGATACAGAAGGTGGCCAAGAGCCAGATTCCCATCCGCTGCTCCAGGCAGCACTGGCTGGGAGAGGAGGGGAAAGGATGGTCCTGCTGCTCAACACAAGCTGCATGTGGCAGCATCTCTTAAGCCCAAGCCCACGGGCAGTCAGCAGATGACAGACAGGACATTTGGAACCCCAAATCATCTTTCTGAGGTGAGATGCCCAGGGAGGTGAGCAGCCAATTAATCTCTGATGGCTTTGCAGCCCCTGACCTGCCTGCTGGTGACCTATGTGGGGACAGTGTCCCCCAGGAGAGGCTGAGGGCCCTGCTGGGGCTCATCCAGGGACACATTTCCTACCTGGAACTGAATCCCCCCATTTTACAGATGCACCCCACACCAAACAGCAGCTTCTGGCTCAATCCCCTCTGCCTGTGACTTTGGAAAATTTAATCCCACAAATCCTCTCCAGTTTGCTAAAATCTCACTGGTGATGGAAGTGTACCACACAACCAAGGCCAAATTTGTATTCTCTTTATTTTGATTATTAAAATCTACCAGTCCGTACCATTTGGGGACACACAATAATGAGTGTGCAAAGTTCACCTCCCCCTCCCCCCAAAAAATAGTTATCTGGTGTAATTTTATGATAGAATATTTTTATAAAATCATTTGTACTAATTTAAGCATTTATCATTATATGCAAAAAGATTTCTTGATGAGAATATTATAGACGGTGCATGTTTTTGACATTAGCATTTTATTTGGATGACTAATCTTGCAGATGTGAAATTTTAATGAATTATTCATGAAAAATCTCTCCTCTGAAATTTCAGTTTGCTGCTAATGCTAGTTATTAAACATTTTATTTTTCTTTACAAAACTTGATGAGGAAAATAAATGTGTGCTTACTCGAAAGAAAAAGAAGGTGGGTTTTTCCTTCAGCTTGTCTCAGGTGACGGTGCCAGTTGGGACTTTGCTCCTCACAGTTTTACGGCCCAAGGGGCTGATCCTGCAAACCCCTTTTGGCAGGGTGCAGTGCACATTCCCAGCCCCTCTTACCAAAGCTAACAGCATCATTCCCATCAGGGAACTGCACTGGGAAGGAGCTGCAGGATGAAGACCCCAACCCTTTCTTTTGAGAAAACAAATAACCCCCTGCGACCCCAGTGGGCAAAACTGAAGGAATTCCTTGGAAAAGAGGATTAATTCCTTGAATGACAGTGTCTTCCTTGCTTCCAGCACTCCAGCCTCACCCAGCTGCCCTGTACAGACTGTCATGAATCCACCACTAAAATATTTTGTACTTGGATGTGGCTGGGGACAGTCAAGGCAAGAGATGAGATTTGTCCATCCATGAATGAGCTAGGACATGGCTGAGGGACCACGGGATGTGACACCAGAGTCACTGTGAGGGGGAACAACAAAACAAGAACTTTGGACATGGCAACTCGCATTACCAGTGTGAACAACCAGCATTTTTATTGCATTTGAGAATGCTATAATGTCAGTAATTAGTACTGACTACACAACATTTTTTATTGTCTGTATCAACAGACATGGAATGATGGAATTACAGTTGATGTAAGGAATGAGTTTCTTTTATGCCTTATCAAAAAAAAAAAAAAAAAATCTTGTTACTGGCAGCACATACACACGAAGCACCATGCTAACAGTCTGGACTGTACCATTTTCATCAAGGCTTATGGGTAGAAGATACTTGGTTACCTGTTCTGGGCCCATTAAAATGCAGTCCTGAACTGCAAATTCACCTCGCAAGACTAGAATACTAAATGACTTCTGAAACATCTAAAAAATCACTCTGAGTTCATTAACCAAAGGTACCAAAGGATTTCAAAAGAGTTTAAACACGTTTGGTTTTTTTTTTCCATGCTATAATGAACGTGAGATTATTGGTGATCTGAAAACTACAATAGTTCAAAATTATTTTAAAAAACTTTATATATATATATTTTATGTATGTATATATATAAAATATCTAATGATCTGCAATATTTGTAGAACCAGCATCCCTGCCCCGGTCTCTCCCCGAAGCTGAGCTCCAGGAAAGGGGAGGTGCAGGACCTGCTGTGGGACTCTTGCGAGTGAGAATCAAAAAAAGGTCATTTTTTTTTGTGGTCACTTGTTCTACATAAGCCTTGATTTTGTTTTTGTTTTTTTTTTCTTTTTTTCATTTCACTTCTAGTTGAATGCAGAAACCTAACAGGTTTTACATTTACAAACTTTTTTTTTTTTTTGTGGACAAGGAAGGCTTTGACTCTCATTCCTGACAGCGATTTACCTGATACATGGTACTACTTTCATAATGTACGCTTTTCTTTGAGAAAAAAAACATGTAACAAATTGTCTTTACATCTTGGCACCTTGTAAAGTTTTTTTTTTGTTTTTTTATACAAAAAGTTCAATAGTTTGACACTCCCCATTATTAATCACTACTTCACTGATAAACTTTGAAAGTGTGACCCTGGAATTCATCATGCAAAATATTTACTGCAGCAGGAGAAAAACATTTTTTTAAACAATTTTTTTTTCCTTTCAAATATATGAACTTTGTTTAAGACAGCCAGAAAAGGCAGTGGTAAGATAACAGAAGGGGTGGGAAAGTATCAAAAAAACCAGCTTAAACACAAAAACTGTACAAAAATGCTTCGATCAATGATAACAGGAGAAAAAAAAAATCTGTCAACTATGTTACAATTTAAAAGCTGAAAAAAAAAGTCAGGGATTTTCTCCCACATGTCAGCAAATGTCATCCAATATTCTTAAAGCAAGGATAACTAAATAAAATACATGTGCAGCGTATTCTGCAATTCCATTACATACAGTAGTTTTTTTTTTTCAAAGCTATTTTTTAGTATAGTTAATATAAAGCAGTTGCACAAAAAGCAAAAGGTGTTTTGACAAACAGGTCTGCATTTATTCCTTTTGAGGAATGATATCTAAAAAAAGGACCTTTCCACCTTTTCCTCCCTCCCCACCCTCCCCCCAAAAGACAAAGGCTCACACAGACACAGTGGGATATATATGTACAACATAATAAACCCCTCCCTAAAGAAGCAACTGTATATCCAAAGGGATACAGAATCAGAATTGTAAAAATCATAGTGAAGTTTGCTTGATGTAAAGCCTGAGATTTTCAGTTGGTTCTTCTGCAAGGCTGCAACACCTGCCAGATATGTTAAACTCTAATTTTTTGTTTCTTTTTCTCTTTTTTTAATTTTTTTTATTTTTGCTACAGTCTTTAGACTAAGCATGCAAGACATACAACTAAGTGCAACTGAGTGAAATGTATTTTTTATTTACTCATTCCCTAACAGTTTGGACTGAGGTATGCGTACTAACAGTTTTCTCATGCTGTTATCTTTACTCATGTCTAGCTACACATGCTGAGAATGAACTAATCTACCAGATTTTTATCCCCCTTCTGAATACCGAACTAACCAGCAAACCACTCAGTTTTGAAGCACAGGGCTCAATTCTCATGATCCCTGTCTGGCTACCGCCGGCACGTCACGAAGCTGCCTGGATATAATTTAAACCAAAACTAAAAAAAAAACAAAAAGAAAAAAAAAAAAAAAAAGAAAAAAATTTAAAGAAAATGTTTCCAAATGACCACAGACTGCCCTTTTTTTTTTCTTTCTTTTTTTTTTTTCCTTGTCTTTTTGAAACAGAAAGCAGAGTTTTATAAAAGTAACTGCCAATAAAGTTTTTTGTACCAAAGCTTATGAGTGGACAGGAGTGTTATTTCCTTATGAAAAATGCTGACCAAAAACTAAACAAAACTGAGTAAATGTGCCAAGATCAACCAAAATTAAAGCAGACATCCCAGCACAGTCCCGGAACAGAAGTGGCACACAATCTGTAGAACCAAAGACCAAAAATTTTTTTTTCCTTTTTATTCTAGAAATACCATTATATCGTCCAGTTAAATTGTGGGAGCTTTTCTGTTCTCTTCTGTGTTTTATTAAACTGTCTCCTTTATCTGATACTCTAATTTTCCACGAAATAATTGCGTCTTTGCTTTCTTCAGCTCCCTTCCCATAGCTCCCCCAGTAACACTGATTCCTAGTTTTAACCTCAAAAGCTCTCCTCGGTTCCTCTTTACAGACTTTCATTTTGGTCACTGTAAAGAATTGCAAATAAAAAGTAACAACTTTGGTTCAGACATCTACTTGGCCTTCTAAATTTTCTAGAATAAAGGAGCAGTTTCCCTCTCAGGTTAGCAATAGCCCACATCTTGTCATTTCCCTCTAAATTCTTCAACCTCCTTTGATCAACAATAAGAGGATATTTGGCTTCATAAGATAAAGCATATAACAGAGAACATAATTTACCTTTGTGTAATATCTTTGGTAATTTTAGGAAAAAAAAAAAGGTACAAAGAAGAATATAAATTAAGCTCTGAAAGGCTTTTCGAAATAATAAAAAAAAGCTACAGTCCTACATAAATAAATGAGTGACGGAAAAGTGGTTGCAGAATGAAAATGTTTAGGTGTTTGGTGACTGAGGTTTACTGACCTATGGCAACAGATTTTGTATGTCGTGTTTGCTTTGCAGAGCTTTGCCAGTTTTGCCTAACAAGCCCCGGCGCCAATTCTCTCCCAACTCTCCCGACTCCTCCGGCGAGGTTTCCATACTGGCTGGTGTAATATTGCATAACAATCCTAACTGCAGTACTGGATTTGCACAGCTGAAAATTAACACTTTAGCATTAGTGGGGCCCCGTCCTTATTAACTCCCGTAACAAGTTCAATCTGAAATCTAATTTGTATTCAAACAGATTAACGCCACCGAGCAATCCTGAACTGATGTTTAACCGTGAAACATCACCATGTACAGTAACAATTTAATGAAGTCATCTTTCCAACCACTATTTGCAAATGCAAATGTAAAAAAACAATAGAAAAAAATAAAGTTGTAATAATAAATGTTTAGGTGCCCATCTCGGTAATCTCAGATATTCCAGAAAGATGTGTTGACCCATTAGAACTCGTGTTAAACAACCGAGAACCTGCCACTGTACTATTCATTCTCTACTAAAAGTGAACTCTGTTGGTGCTGCATATGTTTCTTTGTGCTGTTCAATATTGTGGCATTTGCTAATATTCACCGTTGCTGCCAAAAAAAAATCAAAAAAATCAAAAAACCTAAACAAAACAAGAATATATTAAAAATACTGCTTTGTGGAATGAATCTGTGTTGCTTCCTACAGTGTTTCTATGTTCATCTGTCATTCATTCTCATTCTTGCAGTACTTCGTTCCTCTCTCTCTGTTGGACAACCCTTCCACATGTATCGTGCAGCATTTGGGACCTTTTCAAAAAACAACAACAACAAAGAAGGAGACACCGAAATGGAATGTTTTCCATAGCTAAAGAAAACATGGTGGCATCTGAAGGAAACTGGAATGAATGACAGAAAAAACTACAAACAATTCAATGACATTCAGCTTCGTATAATAAAAACACCTATTAACATTCATCACAAAGTACAGAAAACGTTGAAGCCTCTGAGAGGCCCTGGGCCCAGATGAGGCCTGAGGTCAGAACTTAAAATGGTAGAGGAGAAGTGGGGCGGGGGAATAAAAGCAATACATTAAAGAGTTTGGGATAATTTTTTCTTTGAACCCCTCCCCGATATACACGCTCACACGCACGCACACATACCCACACACGTGCACACACAGGCCTTCCCCATCCCAAATGGAAGCAAAAAAAAAAAACAAACAAAAAAAAAGAAACCAACCAACGAAACAAAAAAAAAAATTGGAGTAAAGGCAGTGATAATCAACATGCAGTACTGTGCAAATATGTTGTCCATTGGAATCCTTAAAATCTGGGCAAAGACTTGATCTGCAGTTCAGGTGTACATGCTCAGTTTGATGTCCTCAAGTGTCCAAAATTGGCAGGACCTGCAGTCCACAGCTGGCTGCTAAATGCAAGTGAATCAGTTTAGCAAATTTACAACACTGATGTTGACTGTAAGAGAGGAAAATCCCAAGTACCAAACAAGTCCATCCAATGCACAGAGTACAAATTCCTTTTTTCAACAAAAAGTAGAAAAATCAAAAATACTCCCAAATGGGATACTTGATGGCACTAAGAGTTAACATATTTCATAGTTGTCAAAGTGGACTGAGAATCCTCCAGACTGTACAATAATGGAGAGATTTCACAGCTAAGTTTGACGTGTTCTTCCAATCTTCATTCTCAGGATAACGATGTCAGACATACTCATTCTATGTCCTCATTTACAGGTTCATCTTCATAATCTCTGTCGTGATCAAAATCTGGACTGTGGTTGGCTGTTGTCACTAAGGATAGTGGGCCTTCATTTTCATCTGGGTCTAATGGTTCTTCTTTGACATGCACAGGGTGCCTGGGAAAACGAAACAACAGACAATCAGCAAATTGCTTATTAAAAAATGGTTTTGACAGCACAGGTGGTTTGGGGAGAAAGGCAAAGGTGGTTTGGGGGGTTCAGACATGGAGGGCCAGGTCTGAGAGCTCCAGGTCACCAAGAAGACCCTCAATGTCTGTGCTGGCCACAAAAGCCAAGCTAAGCAAAATCTCCCAGGTAACAATCAAGACAACAAGAGTGAACAGCTTCAAGTTTCCCCACAGGAGGTTTAGTTTGGATATTACAAAAATTTCCTCACTGAAAGAGTGACCAAACACTGGAACAGGCTGCCCAGGGGAGTGATGCAGTCACTGCACCCAGAAGCCTTCAGAAAACATGTGGATGTGGCACTTGAAACACGGTTTAGTGGTGGGCTTGGCAGTGCTGGGTTAATGGCTGGACTCAACGATCCTGAAGGGCTTTTCCAAGCTTAATGATTCTAAGATTCCAGGGAGGCTGTGCCAGGCAGGCAGCACTCAGCCTCCCCGGGAAAACACTCTGGGAGGAGCCCCTCGATAGGGTTTCCATCTTGGGATGGAGGGAAAACGCTCTCAGCTGACACATTAAGTTAATATGATCTTTGGATAAATAAGTGGAATGTGCATCCGAGGGGGAAGGCAGGGCCTGCCCAGGCCTCGGCGCGGGCCGGGCTAATCATCCTCGCTGTGTGTGCAGCGCCTCTCGTTAACATGCAGAACCTGTGAGACAACTCTCCAGAGGACGACCCCAAGTGAGGTTCTATCATTAATCAACTTCAAGCAAACACAGCAAAGAGACACCATGATACATGCTTTAAACTCCAAATTAATGCATATTTTTACAAACTGTCAATAAGGGAAGAAAAGCCCTGCCAGGAAACACAAACAGAGAGGAAAAGGCTCGCTCAACACAACAATATGATAAGAAAGCACAGTCCTAACGAGAATAATAACACTGTCAGCTGTAAACAAGGCAGAACATGATCCCCAGCTCATGGTGGGCACAAGGATGTACTAAAAAGATGAGATCTGCCAAATTTCTCATTACAGCAAAGCACATGAATAACCCGCAGGGGAATGGGGCTTGGTCATTCAAAACGGGTATGATAACAATTGAAAAATGTTGTTCGTAAATCATATTTACAACAAATCCTATACAAATACAAATTACCTTTTTCTACCTCTCTTTCTTTTTTTTTTTTTTGTTCAGCAGCTTTTGAAATGTAAAGTAGCCATGTGAGTCAATAGTATCTTGTTGGTGGGACTTTATAGGAAAGTAGGATTTTATTGACATTACCAAGTATTAATAATGCGACACAGCGATGGAGACCCTGTTTGCTTCCTAAATAATTGATGTTGTAGGCAATCCCTTAAAATAAAGTGTTAATGAGTTCAAGTCCCACTCTGTCTCTCACTGAGTTGATATCCACCTCCAAGACTCATGTTTTTCCTCTGTGCAGGCTGATTTAACCCTTTCACATACGCAGCATGAATACACAACCCGAAGCACACACCTTCACTGTAAGAACTTTTCTTCTGTTTGCACAGCTTTGCTTTACAATGAGTGATTTAAAATAGCTGCATTGCATTTTATGCTTTGTGTGGATAGCAATGACAACACTTTGTACTCCACTGCACGGACAGACAGCAAGGATAAATCACTGGGCAGGGAAAATGTACTCAGCATCCACAGACAGTCCAAAGCCTTGCCTAATTCAAGTGAGCCAGTTGCACCCCTGTATCCTGTTTATTTCTTTATTCAGGCTTGAGCCCGGATAAGTTTAGGAAGCATCCAACTTGCTGACTACAGACAATTCAAATGTGAGCTGTGAATGCCTTTCAAGTCCCTGCTTGTTTCAACTTTTTGAGTTGTAAAGTGCTGGATCAATACTCAAGTATTAACTGCACCTTCCAACTCATCCAAAGGAACACTGAGAGAAGGGATGCAGTATCCATGGACACACACCTTTTCCCTTCAAATCCACTAATATGTATCCTATCAACACATCTCTGGAAGCAAAGAGGTTCCTCTGCATATCACATAATTTTTGAAAAAATTACACACCAAGAGCACAGCTCATGCAGTTTTTAACTTAATTAGTGAAAAAGAAGGGGTAAAGAAAAAACTGGAAGGAGACAATTCAAGGATCAGAGGTTACGAATTGGCAAAAACTTATGAGAAGTTGGAGGTGTACATGTGCTACCTGTCCCAGCAGTTCATGGCCTCAGTGAATATTAAACTATGCTGAATACCTGCAACTAGAAAAACTTATTATGAATAGGCTGTGGGGCCCCTCACTTGGGAGAAAACATGAAATGAAAAACAGAAGAAAAAGGGGGAAAGAGCAGCTGCACTGAGAGCCCAATAAAGCCTGTGCTACTTGGCCTTTATGGCAGTGATCTTTTTTACTGCTGTTTTAATGTCAAAGTCTTGCTTTTTTGCTTTCTGGTTTTGATGCTGCCGCTGGGCTTATTTTTGTTTTTTTTTTTTTAAGTATTATTTTTGAAAACACAGAAGGGAAATTTTCAAAGGGGGCACGAGAGCACATGTCAGTGCAGCAGAGAGGCCTTGGTGCAAGTTTCACCAAAGGCTGCCCAGGGTCCCAATGCATCCCCACCACCTCAGGTTAGACAGGTGCTCACTGTGCTCAAAACCACTCCAAGTGCTGTGAAAGCTCATTCAAAGGTCCCCAAACCTTTCCAAAGCAAACTCTGCCCCTCTTCTGGTTTTGTTATGAAACCAGGTGAAACCAGGTGGTTTTAACTGAGGTTCTCTTTGAGGTTTGGTGTGATTCCCAGAGGTCAAAAACCAAAACTTGAGGTGTGAGAAGCAACAGAAGTTATGAAAAGCTCTGCACAACCCTGGGTGAGCCAAAGCCAGAGAGGGCCACAAAGCCACAGGGAGCAGAGTCACACCAGCCCCCCCAGCACCTCACGTGTTGCACAAACATCAGACAGCGAGCTTGGCAAAACCTCCATCCCCTAAATGAGGACGTTATCTGGGTAACACAACCCCCAGGGACAGAGCTGCAAGGAAAACAATGCCAAAAAATTCCAACTCCTTGTGTATTCTCTCAGATGTAACCACAAAATGGCATGTGAGGAGGAAACCTTCCTGAATCTGTGATTTTTCTCAAACATTTCTAAGCAACTGAAATAAATAAGCTTAAATAATCTTGAAGGCAAAGGGAGACTTTCATATCCTCTCAAGTTAAGTCTGAATTTCTATTTACCACCTCACCAAATCCCCAAAATGGGGAAGGAAAACTTCCTTTAGAGACTGAAGAATTCAGTCTGCTGAATTACAGAAAAGGTAAATGCTGGGTTAAGCGACAAGAAAAAGAAAGGGGAGGGGGAAAGAAGGCAAAGAAAAGAAAGGGTTTCCCATTTCTGTTTTCACAGCAGCAGAAATTCAGCACATTCCTTTTAAGTAGATGCCTGGGACTCCAGAAGGGGTTAACAATAAATAACCTTGCTGAACACAGATTCCCCTTCTTTTCACATCTGAGTAATTCTTTTGTTTGTCCACTCTGGGAACAGAGGAGTTTTTAATAAAGCTGACTGTTGTTTAAAGCCACTGAGTTCTGGTGGTGCACACAGCATGGAGTAGTTTGCTTTGTGGCTACCTTTGGAGCATATCAGGATGAAAGTGTTATGTCCCCAAGCTGTAATTATGCGACTACTTTCTAGTGTTTCAAAAGGAGGGAGAGAGAAGGGGAAAAAAACCCACCCTAGCTGTGGTTCAATGTGTCATAAAAAGGAAACGAATGAGCGGTAATAAGACTTCAGCTAGAGTGTTAGACTTCTTAGCTGTCATGTTATCAAGGTCCTTTAAACCTTACAATAAAGTTTAAAACTTGATTTCTTCCAATACACTGAAATTGTTTAAAAAATATTTTGCATAATGACAAGGAAATCTGTTCTGAGAAAAAAAATGAACATGTTGTTAACAAAGCAGGAGCATGGAAAACAAAAAGGTTTCACAGCGTCTGTAAAGTCGCTGTTGACTTATGTTTTTATTTAGTAAACAGGGTAAACCCCATGACGTGTGAATGGTGTTCTGGCTTTAGATCCCTTCAAACTACTTAGAAACACCATTATAAGGGGGAAGCTCTGAGGCTGGTATTGGAACATCACCCGGCCACATTTTACTTAAGCAAAAAGAAATGTTCAGCAGAGAACACATATATTATCAATTCTGAGAAAATGAAAACACTCAGGAAACAATCATTTCCATATTACAACAGAAAATTGGATTTTCTGGTGAATAATGAAAATGAGGCATCACTCCCCCCGACCTCCTCTCTCTCCACTATTTGTTCTGTGCCCCTCACCTTGGTATCAATGTGCTAAGAGATGATTATTAAGTGCAACAAAGGCCACAGCTACGCACAGTTCTGGAAGATGTCCTACCCTGTTTTAACTCAGTTATTTTTCCCTCCTCTCAGTCTATTCAAAGACAAGGAAACCTTAGGTGAAATGAGAAGTGCATGAACTGCACTAGCCTTGAACTTGCAAAAAAATAATTACTCGGATTAACACAACATCATAAACGTTCATCCTTGTCTGTTAGGCCAGGAGAAACCCTTGGGAGAAGTCTTGTTTCTTGAGAAAAGTCATGTCCCTCCACTCCTCCTTCACGCCAGCCCTGCGTGGTCACAGGCAGAGGATAACAAATTGTGACTAAAACTGCCTGGAGATGAATCCGTCTGTGAGAGACGGAAAGTGTGTCATGCAACGTTACTTTGGGAGAGATAATTAATACTGCACAAACAATCACTGGAAAAGCTAAACACATTATTTGAATGTTTTGAAGTAAATGGTAAAAGACAATGTTTAAATTAATTATTAATTAAAAATGAATGTTGCCATCTTTAAAGATTTTTTTTTCAAAGCACTTTGTGCACTGATTTAAAACACTGCGATATCAAAGTATCCAGAGCCTCAGATTCCTTCGTGCCCCCTCCCCTCTGACAACACATTATGCAGGTGGGAAACTTTTTTGCCATTAAATGCTAATTAGTTTCACAACTAATTACTACCGTGGTATTAGGTTAATGTTTTTTCTACTTTTTGATTTAGACTTACTTTTGTAAATCCCTTATTCAAATTACTTTGAAGTAAAAGACTACAAATTAGTTCTCTTTTTAATGTGTAATGTGAGCCCTGGCAAGGCAGCCAGTAATTTTACAGGCTGTTTTAAGGAGCAGGGGGAAGACGGGCAGCACGGTCACTCACAGGTACCCAACGGCTCCGCCGAGCTTTCGGGAACGCCAGCACTTGTAAACTCCAGCTTCCTCACCAGCCGCCAATTACCCGGCGTGTGATGTGAGGGGAGGGGGGAGTTTACAGCTTTGCAAACTCACTCCGTCACCCCATAAATACCGCACACACCCATCGGGGCATCACACCCTTCCTGCCTTACCCTTTCCTGCGCCCGCCCGCTGCCCGGGTGCCGCTCGCGCTGAGCGGGGCAGGCGAGCCCCCGCCACTTGGTGCGGTTATAGACGCGCTCATTACGCCGCCGTCTGTTGCTATAATGCCCCTATTAATTCTCCTTTTGATATTTTAAGAGCAATCTATAAATCACACAGACCTTCATGTTAATGCTTAGCAAGAGCGTTTTGTGTTGAGTGGGGTTTTTTTGACTCGCCAAACAAGCCCATTTCCCAGCTCTGCCCCACAGGCCGTGCTCATCACGCCATCCAAAGGGGAGAGAAATCACAGATTTTCTCCAAGAAGCACAGCTGCCTAGGAGGTTTTGGAAGGTTTATAGAAGACAACTGCAAACAAGTGAACAATTTTATGAGCCCTGTGTCCTTCTTGGACTGAACTGAGCTGATCGGTTTTATACGGAAACTAGTAAATGACTTTTATGTTCAAACCACCCTACGCATGTCCCCAGATGGAGGCAGATGTCTGCCCTTGCTGCTCCATCCATGAAGCTCAAGAAGGAGCCAGGAGTCTCCAGAGTCACCCTTGAGCAGATGGCAGGACAACACCTGGAGCCAGCACGTGCCTCTGCTGTACTTACATTGCTTGCATAGGGGAACGTCCTGGACTGCTGTCACTCCCGTTACTGTTCGTATGCTCCATTGCACCATTGAGCTCTTCCCTCATCGCGCTGGCTAAATTGCCCAGAGTGGGATTTCCCATGGAAGCAGTAGTGTATAGAGGTATACTGTTCTCAGCCATTGAAGCCTGCCAAGGACACAAACAAATCCATGAAGAGCCATGACTAACGTTTTTATACACTGCACAACACACTCACTCTTTCCAAAACATTCTCCACATTTACATTATTTGCAATTACAGGTTCTTTTAAATATTGTACTTTCTGATAGGTATTACCCTGGTTCCATCAAGGGAAATTTAACATCATTTAGATCTGGGTTTAAGGATTCATAGCTGTATTGGCTTATAAGAGGATGGAGCCTTCCATTCCCTATTTGGAATTACACATCCTGGAAAAAAGAAAATGTACTTTCCCTATTTTTGCTTCATGAAATTATGTTTGGGGCTTTGGGGTATTTTTTGTGGCTTAGGTTGGGGCTTTGTTTCTAATGAAATGGGGAAAAAAATTGGAACTGGCTCAGCTGATAACTCCTTCCCACTGGAGTGAGTGGGCACCAAGAAGGAGTGTAGCATCACAGAGTTTGATTTTCCTTGGGACATGTGTAAGGCTGCCATCAGTGCTAACTGGATCAGAGCTGCACCAATCTACCTGAGAGCCGAACCACTCCATGTGGAATTTTTTAAACCTCAGCAACTCAATTCTTACCTTAGCTGTTACAGATCTGACTGTTTTATTTTGATTTTTCCCTTTGTTCTAAGGAAACACCGTGCAGTGGCACACTGGAGTTAACTTTCTAAATGGAAATCTTTGTAGGAAGAGAATGAACTGTTAAATATTTTCCTTCTGATTCCCACCGTTCTGCCTGCTAATATTTACTGTGTGTCAGCATTAGCTCATGTTGACAGCACAGTCCCGGCCCGGCGCAGCAGCGGTGGGAACGCAGAAACCCCGAGCCCCGGAGGAGCCCAGTGCTTGGTGGGGATGGGAGGCACTGGAACGGGAGGGAGGCACAGGATGGGAGGCACAGGGATGGGAGGCACAGCTTTCCAAGGCTGTAGCACCCAGGGACTGGAAGGACATTTAACCATTTCACCCATCCCAGTTGGATCTGGCTGACATCATCCATGTCAGTGCCGGGCAGCCACAGACGCTGGCTCGGCAGCACTTGACCTGCTCTGGGGAGAGGTCAGCTGGCTGCAGTGGCCAAGCAACAAAAAAATCCATCAGGCTGGGTCTGCGGATGCAAACCGGGCCCACAGGAGGGGAATCCATGTGAATGTACTCCTCACCAAACACTCTTGACTGCTCCTAATTCGTGGGACAGAACTCCTCGCTTGCTGCCAGCCGGCAGTTTGACCCAGGCAAGCAGAGCCAGAAAAAGGGTGGGGGGAGATGGGATGGGAAGGGAGGGCAGAACGAGCCCTCACTGCAGCATCTCCAGGAGCACAGCCCCTTTTATTCTTCCTTACATTGACCTCTCCATGTGCAGCCCTATGTGTCACACGTGATTACAAAAGCTATTCTAACGGGGAGGATTATTTTTATCTTCTTGATTCAACAACCGGCAAACTCATTGTGATTAGGGGATGCAAAGAATGGTTCACATTTCCTGCACTTGGCAAAATAATGACTCAAGTTCTTCACCCACAGTGATAACTTGTAATTGCAGTAAGGCAATTCACTGGGGGAGAGGTGGGACACAAGGAGTATCTGCTAGGAAGACATTAATAGGGGAGGGGATGTTTTGGGAGCCCCTGCAGACCCACTGGCAAAAGACAGAACTGGTGAGAGCTGGAGTCCCCATACCTTCCACAGACAGAGGGGGGAGAGAGCTGCTTCTTCTCCCTGGCCACGAGGGAAAACAGATAGAGGAGATGTCAGCAGGGTCTGGGTGAAGGAGAGGGGAGGCTCTGCCACCCCACAGGAAAAGAAACCACAGCCTGCCATGCCAGCAGCACACAGCCTGCTGTGCTCACGGGGATGTGCAAGCAACAGACCTTCCCAGAGCCCACAAAAGCTGGGGGAACACTGCCCATCAATCATTAACTGAATGTAGGCCCTGGCAGGTAAGGCAGCCTTGTGTCCTAGAGGAATCTGCTGCCCAACATGGCAGTGGCCACCTGCATTATTTGCCCAGACCCTCTACAGCCCCATAGAACCCACTGTGATTCTGCCTCCAAAATCCAATGGCAGGGGGAGAAGTGTGGAACTTGCTGGTGTATTTTCACCCTAAAAGAGGACGTGGCTCAGTGCAATGGTTATTATTCATCCCCATTTATCAGAGGGGTGACACTGGCAGCAAATCTGGCCCGGGCTCCTCTCCCCATCAGCTCAGCTATGGGGGGGCACAAGGACATGGCTGTCTCAGGGAAAGTGGGGAATGGAAACAGTTTGGAGGTTATCACGGAAGACAAGAATGGATGGAGATGACGACAACGACACGTGTTTCAGAAATAAAACACGAACAGTTCCATATGATAAGCATATTAATTGAAATTAGTCACATAGTTAACAATGTGAAGAAATGCAGGATCATTTCATTTTTGCCTTTCAGCCTCATGAATGTAAAATGTGCTTGTAATCTTAATACTATTCAGGAGACAAAGCAGTCTTTAAAAATCACACTTCACAAGACTCAAGGGAAAATAAGTTACTAATGAATGGTATTTACAGTTGCTTCATTTAAACATGTTTTCCTGGGCTTTGCAGGAGTTACTGCATAAACTCAAAAAAATTAGGAGAAAGGCAAAACATCATTTTCCTCCTAATAATTTGTTTCTTGGCTCTAAAAAGAGAAGTCTACTAAACCTTCCACAAGGCATGACTGCTCAAGTAAATACCCATGGCCATCAGTGAACTTCCAGAGAAGTGACCCCAAGAACCACCTGGGGTGCAACCATGCATGGTGTTGCCTCCTGGATTAATTCATAACATAAACCAGGTTTGAACCCCACACAAACACACAGACCTCACTACAAATCAGGGCATAGTAATGCATTTGTATCTTTGATTTATACAGAGAACATTGACTTCACCTAGGGTTTTTGAGACTGACTCAGGAATTTACTGAAAGGGGAAAAAGGGCACATGAAAAAGGGCTGGAGACATAGACATTTTTAGGCTGCAAGTTATTAATTTTGCACCCATACTTTGTGTATTTTTGCATCGTGAAAAAAACTGAATTTTTGTCTTACAATTACAGTTTAAACCAATAAAAATGATCTTTTATTTTCTATAGGAATTGCACCATTTATTTTTTACCAACAATAGGAAGATATGCAAAAATAGCCCTTAAAAGAAAAGAGGGAAAAATGATCTGCTTTCTCTTTAAAGCCATGAACAATAGAAGGTCACGTGCCACAGTATCCTATCATTCAGCACATTAATAGCTGTGCTAGAGTAATTACACTTGTGGTATTTTTGCCTCAAGTGAAATTCTGAAATAAGAGGATGGAAATTATGATACTGCTGATAAATATTAATAAGTGAACTTTTAATTTTTTTGCCACAATATTCAAAATGCTAAGCATCTAGCTAATGCTGAAGCAGCCTGATATGTGTTTGCCTCCAGGGACTATGATGCTTTATGCACTTAAGAAAAAAGTTTAACGGAATTAAAATTTAATATCTAATTAGAGCAAGGCTAATATATTTTGAAATGAGTGGGGAAGACACACGCCTCTGTTGCATATTTGCTACAGTCATTAATCTTACCTGTAAAGCAGCATTGAGAGGTGTGCAGTAGGTGTGGCTGGTCTGTATGTTTTTAATAAGAGAAGGGTTACTGCATAAGAAAAACATAAAAAGGAGAGTTAAATGCAACCAACTTCTGTGCCAGCGTTTCAAGCACGTATTGCTTCCTCCCCCACCAGAAAACTAGAGCTGAGACTGGTTTTCCACACGAGCTCTCTTTCGTTTCTCTCCTTTTTTTTTTTTTTAATTTAAAGAAAATATCTGAGTTTTCGGCTATGGTTATCATATTTGCCTTTACTAAATAAGGAACATCATTATCTCTTGACGTTACCTCGCCATGTGTTCTACTACCCTGCGTTAGTGGCACATCTTGGCATCTCTGCTCATTTTAGCTGCGTTCAGGAGAAACTCTCCAATTTTCGTCGTGTCTGGGAGCCCGTTACCACGTGAAGGTCCATGGTGAGGAGGCAATGATCAAAAGCATCACGGGACATTTTAAACTCTGCTTCATCCAAGTGACTCTCCAAGTCGCTGGCAGTGGAGTCTCTCCCAGGGGAGCGGAGGGAGTCTCTCCCAATGGAGGGAGGCACCACGATGAGAGAGGATTTATCTGCTCCATGTTATTTCCAGCCATGCCAATGGCCACTGTGAGGGCTATCCACACCATTGCCCCAAGCAGCCCCTGGGTATGGAGGCTCAAGGGCAGGCAGAAGCCACCACGCTGCCCTGAAGGCCATTTTTAGTAAAAAATATTCTGGTGTGCTATTTTGGACTCTTATTTTTGTCACCTTTACATAAGGAGCCAGATTTGAGATAAAGGAATGGGGACCACGTGGGCTCTCTCTTTAGGAGGCATCCCAGTATCACTGGTTCCATCAGGAGATTAAAAAAAAAATTAAAAAATCATGACATATAAACTAGACAGAAAAAATGCCCATGCAAAATAGCCCCCAAAACTTTTATCACTCACTGGGCTTGTTTTTATCTTAATTTTATTCACGTGGGCATAAATTATGGTGAGCAGAGTCTTAACTGAGCTCCTTGCACAGGGACCAGCAAGGATCAGTTGTCCAGGAGAGATGGCCTTCAAGTAAAGGTCAAAGCAAATCCCTCTGGGAATCCCAGGAATATTGGTGGATGGTTGTCGTAGGCACACTGTGGCCTGTTGATAATCTTTATAGCTGGTCTCATTGCATTTTCAAACTCTTTAAAGTGAATTCAGCATTTCTGTCTTGTAAGTACCTTACTTTTTCTGATTAGGAGTTGCAAAACAAAGCATACAATATAAAGCAAAGGAAAATATCAGAATTAAAACTTATCTGAAACCTTTCCTGGCATATATCTGTCTTCCTGACACGTCTACAGCAGTATATCTGTGCTAGCGTGGATAATTATCTTAGTCTACATTGCTCTATAAATAAATGCTTTAACAAACATGTCAGAGTAGAGTTTTTACTACAGGCATTTGGATTATCAGAGTAGGACACACAAAATACACATAACAACCAAAAATTTAGTTTCTTTAGCAGCAAAGGTGATGACACTATTTTGTGAAATGCAAGTCTACATGAGATGGGTAAATCATGCAAAGCAAAGCAACAGCAGAAAAAAAAAATTAAAGCAAGTAAAAGCTCTTACTGTGCAACAAGCTCGCCAAAGTTTTCATCAGGGCAGTATTTTCGAGGACGGCCTCGTTGAATATGACGGCCACGTTTAAACTCTTCATCATCAACAGTCCAAAAGGACCCAAACTCATCCTCTACTCTGATAAAGCACTTATGCAGTGAGAGGTTGGTGCGAATGGCACCCTGGGACAAGAGCAGCAGCAAAGGAGATGAAGTGGAAACAAAGGGACACGGGATCGGGGACAGAACAGACATCAAATACAGGGAAAAGGAAAAAGAAAATAAAATGCAATAAGCATAAGCAAATGGTTTGTGAGGGTTAATATGCATTGCCACCTAAAAGCTACTAGCATGTGATGCAACAAACACCAAGCAAGCAGGGTCAGGGTACTGGTGGGCATACAAACAGTAGTGATGAGATGTTTGTCTTGGTTTCCCTTAACTGAGACAATGCACCTGTGGTTGGTCTAACACCAGCTAGCAGCCAAAAGCCTCTACGTTAAACTGTAAGCATGATCCGAGCTAGGCTAAGAAGTTCAAACATGGTGGACATACCCACTGATCTTTTGTGGCCTTCGTTTTTGGAACTCTAGTTCATCCACTGTCCATACTGCCCCTTTAACGTTTTCTACTCGCACAAAACACTTGTGAAGACTAAGATTATGACGCACTGCATTCTGCAGCAAGTATAAAAGAGAAAACATTCAAAAACCTTCCATGAGAAAATGCTCATCATTGTCCAAGAACAGCAGCAGCACAGTCAGCTTGACAGTTCTCATTTTGCAATGTTAAGCCCCTTCCCCTCCCCGCACCCGCTCGCTTTCCCCGGCTCTTTACATCTTATTTTGCAAAGACAAAATAAATATGAAAGCTTAAACCCAAGATTAAAAATTCACGTTATTCTTATCAATTATCCCCAGAGTGACTGAGAACAGCCACAATTTTAAGCATGCATGTTGTAGAATACAGCACATTTCATACAGAACACAAGAGGAACATTTCTTAGACTTTTTCAAAACAAATATATATACGCCCTGCAAAGAGAAATTTCTCCCCTCCTGGAAAAGAAAGCAGTTAGAAAGAACAGAAAAGATTTTATGTAAGTACAGTTGACTGGATTTAGCTGCGAGGCACAGGAGCTGGTGTTGCTGTGGTTTCCCACAGCTGGGCTAATGTGATTCAGGTGCTGCACCTCCCTCCACACCCGCAGCACGGGCCGGGGGCTCGGCAGCACCCCACCGGCCGGCCGGCACCAACTCCTGCCTCCACGGCTTGCTCTTATATGGAAGTTGGCTCCTATTTCTGGCAGACTCCTGTAGTGACTGATCTGAGCCTCAGCCAAGTGAAAACATGAGGAGGGCTCTCTGAAACAAAGTGATAATATCCCCACAGCTCATCACCGAGAGGGACCCGTGCTCATGGCATCCAGTGCTTGAATGTCCACCCTGCAGCTCCATGCTGGGAGGGATGAGCACGGCCAACCCCTCCAACGTGCTGAGACACAATGAGACACCTCACTAAGGCATGGCAAGCTCTTGGTTTTTCTGTCCCTGCTCCAGGGTGCTGAGAGCCTTGTTACTCCTCAAATGGAGTGCTATGCTTCGTCCCTGCTTCAGGAGTTTCCTGAGCAAATACCCTTCAACAACAGTTGGACCCAGTGTTCTTAAAGGTTTTTTCCAACCTAAAAGACTCTATGATTCTACAAAGCCATTGTTCATGGAATTCATAGGAATTTGTACATGGAGCATGTTCCCAGCACCGCTGAAAGGGGCTTGGGAAACAGGAAAAACAGAAGAAGCCATTTGCTGAAAATCTGCAGGCGAACAAACTCCATCCTCACTGGCACCATTGATTCAGTCAATCTGGTTGACTCGTTAGCAGGCACAAAGCCAGCCAAACACATGGCCTGGGTCTAGGCAACCAGGAGACGACGAATTTTTTTTCCTTCCGACATCATCCTCTTCTTTTTTTTTTTTTTCATGAACATGGGGTCTGGATGGGGAAAGGGAGCTCTAGTAGTGAATGTCTAAATCACTGTGCAAACAAAGGGTAGCACAGAGCATTTGTCATGTAAATCAGGAGGCGGTGGTGTGTGTGCTGGGAGGGGAACACAAAGAGTTTTCTGCTCCCCCTCCAATTCCCTGCCATGCCTAGTGCAGTCCCCACAGTCCCACCCTGGCAGGAGTGGAATATCTGGGTTTGAGCTGCTTTTGCTCAGCAGATGCTTGAGTGCAAACATATCTCCTCTGGCAGTAGGTGCCTGATCCAGGCACTTCAGCTTTTCCACATCGATCTGCTGCTGAACTGGTGAAACAATAAACCTTATATATGCTTTTCCTCTCAGCAAGGAAGAAATCTAGCAGAAAGTCAACCTGTCCATCAGGCCTGCTTCTTTCTGTCCTTATTTTCTTCTTTCTGCTCTTATTTTTTAATGTTTTTTTTTTTCCACTCCCACCTCTTCCAGATTTCAGTACTGTTGACATTTTTGGCAAAATCCCTGATTTTGAGGTGGAGGAAAAACATGTAAACGCCCCACACCTTACGAGCTGAAACCAGCCAGCTCAGCAACTGCTGGTGGGTGCCGCACTAGTGCAACCCGACACAGGGCTGCCGGCCCACATCTGGGTAACTCAGGCAGTTTCCTGTGAAAATGGGAACACTGTCAAGTCTGGAGCAAAATGTAAGAATAATAATGCTATTTCCCCCAGTGAAAGCTGATCTTGTGGTTCATACAGCAGTTGATCAAACGCACACGGCAAAGCCCAGCGAAGGGAGTCCTCAGAGTTTGTAAATAGTCTCTAAAGACAGGGTTGAGCAGGAATATTTGTGTTTTTCTTTAAATAAATTTAATGTTGGAGAAATACTTTACAGACTGTTCTTGTTCTCTTGAAGTCCATTTGCAACTGATGTTTTAGACTGTGGGACAGGGCTCTTGCTGGATACGTTGAGACAGGGAAGCTGAATATTTACAAGACATCCATGAAGTGTTGCCCTAATTTTCTATTTTCCATGTGATCACTTATTTAAGGAACTCATGCCAGAAAAAAATTGTTGTGTTTCCCCTGCCTCTGGATACTTGCTATCTAACAGTTTTATGTGAACAATACCCCAACGTGTCAGAGCCACACCTGCAGCCTGTGCCTCATGGCTGTGACTCTGTGCCAGCAAATTACTCCAAAAAATATAAGCAAACAGACATTGCCTCTGACCTGTCAGAACCAGTTCACAATGCTGCACCAGCAATCAGCTAACAGAAAAATTAGGAGCTATTATTGTAAGATTATATATTTACCTTGTTAAAAATATTTGTATGCAAGCCACTTCTGCAGAAAAATTACCCTGAACATGCTTGAATGTAGTAAATGAAAGGGTTTGTTATTTTAATAACTGCTCAGGCTCTGCCATACTGCATTTTGGGAAAGAGGTTCAGTTTTTAAAGGTCTCTATTCTTGCACTTTTTTGTGTTTTTGAAATAGGGCTCAGGGAAGCTTGTCCACACCAAACCCTGACCCTAAACTTGGGGAGCAGTGACCCAAATGTCCCCTAAGCATTAGCTGAAGGTGAGCACAAATCAGCACATATATATTCAAATTATTCTGATTCTGCAATTAGCCCCTTGTGCTCGTTCTGCACCCCGTGGGCTTCCCGTCATGCCAATCCAGAGCTGCATTTTCATCCCTGCTGTTCCTGGGGGTTGGCAGAAATCTGAGCAGTCTCCAGCACAAAATCCTGCCCTACTCCAACCACTTGTCTATTCTGCTGGTGCTGGTGGATGTGGGGGGTGAAGTTTTTCTTTCCTGTTACATGAGGCAGGACCTGGAGACCTGCAGAAGGTCAAGGTGGCCAAGGAGGGGTCTCCAAATGGCACCTGCCCCCCGGGACACACAGTGCCCTTCCACAAGCCTGAGAATCTGCAGCTCAGCCTCTCTACTGCTCTTCTGTATCTGCACTGGCTCCTGGGACTGGATTTTTTGTGATGCCAAAAGTTAATTCCCAAAACTAGGCTCACAGGAGATACAGCCAGGACTGCCTGCTGCCTTCTTCCACTCCTCCCTCCGCTTCCCTTTGCTGCTGGAACTAAATAGGATTTTTACTTTAGCACCCACACCTGCAGCTGCTGAAAAGCCCTACTGGAAGCACTCCAGCAGCAAAAGACAGGCAGGTCTAAAAGGATCTTAAATCAGGGAAAGTTAATTTCCTTTCTGGATAGTAAGGAAGCTGCAAAGTTGAACACTGCTCATGTTTTCCAACTGCAGGGAAGAATCAAAGCAGCAATCACAGAAAGTTTTCCTGAACTTAAGAGCTTCTAGACCAGGGTTAAAAACGTACAAAATTGTGCTGGGGTCTGAATGAAACGAAAACCATGCCACTAAAAACCAAGCTAACTTCCAAGGACCAATTTTAGCTCCATCCGCTGAAGGAATTAATCTTAAATGCAGGCTGGGACAGGAAAAACAGAAAGAGCTGATGGAACAGCATGTATGGGACCTATTCATACTACCTGGTGATTTGAAGTTGTCTGAGAACAACAGAGCTGCCTGGATTAAAAGAGATTCCAAGCACCAGGGTACAGTTTTTACAGCAACACAACCTCCAGTTATTTGAATCATTCATTTGTGATTGCAATGGATTCAGAAGTCAATATGACTATTAAAGTGCTATATTTCAAGTGGAGGAGTGGACCCCAAAATGCAGAATAAAATTAACTTCCCAAACCTCTCATGTAACACTGTATGTGACAGTAATCAAAGGAAATTAAAGTGCAAAACCCCACGTCTTTTTCTGTTAAAGACATTTCTCATTGAGGAGCTTGCTTCTTGCATATTAAATTCAATAAGCTTCTGCTGTGTGATTAAAAAAAACAGAGAGGAAGTTTATAACAGCTGTTTATGTAGTTAAGAGTCAATCGACTGAGGAAAGAAATCCACTGATCTATAGATCCTAGGGAAAAAAATGGTTGTGATTAAAACCTGAATAGCTAAAAAGATGAATAGTATATCTTCTACTGACACGAGAACTTTACCACTTTTTTTTTTTTAATTTTCTAATATGTTCCGGCTGAAGAGCCTGAGTTTCCCTGCTCGTAGCAACCACACAGAGGAACTCATGGCATAATCACAGAACATAAAAGCCAATAATGGGGATTCAATTAGTGGTTTTCAAAGGCAGAGGAATTTTTTCTGCCAAATATCAAATTGTTCCTGCAGATAAGGCACCCGGCGCATGTCACAACTGCCGATCTAAATTTTTCTAAATGTCCCCACGTCGGGACAATTTCTGTCATCAGCAAGGTCTGTTCTGTAGATGGCAGAGAGCAAAGGAAGGAGGTGGGCTCAGCCTTACCTTCCACGTCGCCGCGTTGCGTCGGAAGTAGGCGAACATTCGCGTGAACCAGTTGTAGATTTCGTTTAGTGTTAGCTGTTTTTCAGGAGATTCCAGGATGGCCTTGTGGAGCAAAGCGATTGCAAGATCAGTTACCAGCACACCAGTACAAAACACGCTCACAGTTTTACTTTGCCAGATACGAAAAAAAAAAGGGAAGAAAGGAAGAATGAAAAAGAAGAGATTTGGAGCAAGAAATCGAAAGGAGGGTTTTCACAATATGAACTAAGATTAATGGATGTATTTAACAGTTCAATGGCAAAATTCAAAATGGAATTATCTAATTGTTTTGAGTTTTTATTTCTGTTTCCTTACAGAAATATTAATTTATTAGTCATTCATAAAGCAGAATCAAAGAGAAATGCAAAACATTTCACTAGCTGATTAAAGCTCAGTAATTATTTAGAGCTCAGATTAATTCTAGGGATCAGAGATTACTGTAGCTTGTGATAATTGACTTGCCATCTTTAAACAGGCTCATTTTCACTGTTGTGTGAAATGAATTTCCTAATAATCACATCGTATTGTAATACTTAATCAAAAGCAATTATGTTATATATTGCAGTTCTAAAAACCCTTATAGTAAAGGTTTGAGCATTTGAGCACGCTTACATCCAAAGGTTTGAAAATCTATTTAATCCAGCACATATAGGGAGATATACTTTTTTCCCTAATCCAGACGCGTGTGTTTGGCTCAGCTTACCTGTCTAATTAAAGATGCATACGTGAATGGTGGTCTAACTTCTGCGTTCTTATAAAATTCTTGGTTCTGGGCAATATCTGCTAAATAAGAGCAGTTGTTCTGTTATCATCGCAGCCCGACGCCGCCGGGCCACGGGGGAAGGCGGGGGCTGTGCCAGCAGAACCCCGTTACCTGAAGAGATGGGGACGTTGTACTTGTCCGAGTACCGCCTCCGGATGGGCCCGACGTTGTGCATGCTCGTGGTAGTGATGACCGACGGTCCCTGCGTGACGGGAGTGATGGGCGCAGTCGGGGTGGTGGGAGTATGAGGTAAACTCTGCGGAGACGCCTCGGACGCGGTCTTGGACAGCGTGACGCTCGATACCAGATTCAGCTGCAGGGGGAAGGACGAGGGGGCTGTTACAAACAGCATTTCTGGGTGGTTAAGGGCTGCAGAGGAAACCCTCGTACTGGAGTGTCCCTCAGTTACAAGCAGACTCTGCAGCTTCAGCACAAAGTGCTGCTGTAACATCTCTGTTAAGAGCCAGTGAATGGAAATAGATAATAATTACATAAATACATCTCCAAATAGGTTTAAAAAACAGAGCAACATAGCCTACTGCCTAAAGAACAAATCATGAATTTTTATCTAAATCTTAATGGAAGATCTCGCACAGTACATGATTATTTTAATATTTTACTTCAAGTTTCATTGTTTCACAGTCTAAACCCCACACCTCTCTGATTTCCATGCTATCATTATGCATGGCTTCTAATCAGTCTTCCTGGATATTTCATTGAAGGCATCAGGCTTAAAATAAAAGACAAGACTTTCCTAGGGATATACTAGGGAGAAAACACAATCTCTCTCTTCAGCATTTCGGCTTTTCTTTTTTTTTCCTCTCTGTTCATCCATTTTAAAAGCAAAGCCCAGAGTAGGTTAACACTGGAATAATTTAATTAATCACAGTGCATGAAATACTGCGAGCATTCAGCCCAGCACAAGTGGCACCACTCTGTTTTTCCCTCCTAGGATGGAAGGCATTGGTGTTACCTGCACGAAGCCTGGCCTCACTGGTGTGGCAGCGTGCCACAGCAGGCTGTAAAACACACCTGCCTCCAGGATTGGGTATCAAACCCAGCTCCAACCCGACTGTTTTCGATGCACAACCTATTTATATAACCAGCATCCACATTCCTCCCCAACCCCTTCTTTCTGCCCTACAACGTCCTTTGAAAGATGACGCCCCATCCCAATAGGTTGCTGCTGCTGAAGTATTTTAAACAAACACTCCAATCCCTTAAATACAACATCACAGAAGACGATCAAGAAAAGGGCTCTTTTTGACTACTTCCACATTTCCTTCCCTTAGGCAGTTTCACGAATAATACTGGTGAAATCCTGACCCCACTGAAGTCAGTAGCAAAATTCCTACTGAATTTAACAGGGCCAGAATTTTACAACTTTTGTTCATGATTAAAATTCCTTCTTTGCTAGACATTAAACCTTCTGAGATGAAGGCAAGGCACACGACGCAGCTATGCCCCCAAAATCTCATGTTTATCCATAAAGCACTGTATTAATTTTCCTTGTATGAAAGTAACCAGATAAGAAAACTCCTATTAGCATCCCTCATATGAGTTAATAGCCACAAATAATTTTCTTTTTAAAAATAATAGGATTTATCCCAAACAAAGGTAGTGGAAAATAAAGAGCTGTAGTATTACAGAGAGGATACCAACACAAAAAGCCCATCGCCCACAGAAAGGGCTCAGCTGAGGGAAGATAAATTGTGATTGCTTGTCCTTCCTGACAGTGAGAAGGAGCTGAGGGAAACCCTAGCCACAAACTCCTGGCACAGCCCTGATGCTGCTGCTCCAAGGGAAGAAGGCGGTGAGCAGCAGACCTGCAAACACACACCTTTCCCTGCAGAGGCTTAAAAATTCCCTTGCCCTCCAGTGGGAAATATTTAACACTTTGTGGTAAAACCAGGGAGTATAAACCCAGGAAGAGATGGTGAAGGTGGTGAAATGCAGGTATTGATCCCTGCTCCAGCATGAACCACCACCTGCAGTCTGGAGTTTTAAACACCCCTGGTGCCATGCACTGCCACCATGTGCCACCCAGTCAGCTCGTTGACTGGCCTGATTTAAGGACACTGATTAGGGACATATATATATAGTAATGTCTCCCTGTTATCCATCTATCCATCTATTACATATGATAAAAGGACCAGTGATGATAATAATAGTGCAACTGACAGGTCTCACCATGAAATTAAATCTACTGTATTTTATCTCAGTTTCTAAATGGACATTTTAACAGTCCAATAACTGCGTGGAAATCTGCATCAATTTTAAGTGCCCTTCTCAGTGCAGGCTCAGCAGCCGGGCCCTCCCGTTGGAAAGATCACTGCTCCTGCTTCATCATTACAGCTCCCAACTACTCCATTTCAAAAGAGCCCCCTTTCTTTTTCAGCATGTAAAAACTTAACATTTAATCTGTTTCTACTAGGGAAGCTTGAGAAAGGATCCACAAAGGTCAGCATTCCCTGCTTAAAGAATCTGAATCGAGTTAAATTTCTTTAGGCTTTACAGCATAGGTAGTGATGAGGAATAAACAGAGAAGAGGACGAGCAAAGGGGGGGGCTTTAACAGGCTTGACAAATGACACTGTGATTCACACCCACTGCTGGGCTGCCACTAATAAGCTACAGAGGAAGCAGCCAATCTCAGCTAATTACCAGATAAAATTGTATTGTAAGGACTCTAATTAGGAGATGCTTATGGAGGTGATCTAATGATTAAACGCTGCATCCAAGTGACCCCACCATCAATGTGCAGTGGTGCAAGATGTCACCGGAATATTTTGTAGAAACAGTAATTTTATTTCAAGGAGGGGAGGCAGTAATATTTGTAATAATGGCTATGAGGTAAACTAATTAAAAGACAGTTCCTAAAGGAAGACTGTGGCTTTGAGCAGCTGTGGCCGTTCCAAAACAAAGTGCCAAATCTCAACAGAGGAGCTGCAGTCAAGTGGAAAATTTCTGCCTGACCTCTGCTCTCGCTATTAATTTGCAGGAAACCTAATGACACATATACATATTCCCACAAAATTGTTCTAATTGCTAATTTGCCAAAGGAGCCCAGTTTCCAAATTAAACATGACTGCAGTCTGTGAGGAAAGAGAGAACAAAAAGCTGGAACGCAGCGAGTCTGCCGCGTTTCACCTCCGACGACCATTTGTGAGCCTGAACCAACAAGTTAATGAAACACGACCTTGTCCATCGCTAGCGAAGTTTTTCCGTTTTCCGTGTTTTATTTGATGACACTCTCCTCTTCCAGCTGGGTTCCCCAAACCCGAGCCAGGGTGAGGGAGGAGAGGGCTGCACTCCCTCCACAGCCTTTCGCTGCCGCTTCCTTTGTTGCGTCGATAGCGCCAAGGCTGAAAAATCGGTTGTGAATTAGAGCAGAATAACAAATTATGAATGGTGTTGGTTTTGTTGCCATCTTGAATTATTAATCTGAATGGTAAACTATTAAATCTTAATATTGGCGTCAATTAGAAACGTGGAAGCGGCTGTGGATGACTGTGCAGGGCAAAGATCAAGGAGGGACTGGGCTGGGAGGGTTTCTTTTCCTGATGGAAACTCTACATGGTTTCTGCCTGTTTGCATTTGCTATTTAAAAACAAGTTACTATGATTAGAAAAGTTGCTCGCATTGGTATTTTGTACACAGGCTGTTTCCCACATACCGTAATTTTTGGATGAGCATCACTGCTGGCAGAGGGGAGGGAACCCAAGCCACAGAGTGAGCACTTCAACAAGCAGCAATGTGGGCACTCAGAGTTCACCCCTGCACCAAGGAGTTAGAATGTTTTTGTAATATTTGTCCTGGGAATGGGGGGAGGATTTCCTCCAGCCTTTAAAAAACAACCAAACCTAAAAATAATAATACAGAAAACACGCCAAATCTCACAAAACTTGTTAAGTCCTAAAATCCTGCAAATTCAATCTCTCAACTTTTTTGATAGCTTTGTTCAGTTTTGGTTTTTGAGAATATTTCCTTACATTGTTTTGACTTGGTAATTCGTAACTGCCATAACTGTTTCAGCGCTCAATATCCTTCTTAGGACTTTATTATTAACCTTCCCTTTCAAGAAATAGTCATGTCTTCCTATTAAAGGTGAAAACAGAGTAATTTGCTTTTTTTCTTTAGATATGAAAAAGGCAGAGGTAACCCATGCTATTACCCAGTTTAAAAAACCAGCTTTCCAGTTAGTGGCTCTCCTACTAGATCTAAGTCTGATTTCATTTTGTGTAAATATTTTACATGACAAAAGTGGCTGCACATGAAATACCACTGAAACTCTTAAAAAAAGGGAAAAAAAGTTTCTAAGGGTCACAGTGAGGCCATACCCAGTTATTCCCCTGCAATGGGTGCTGCTGCTCTGGCCCCAGCTGGAGCTGGGGACTCATCTGCACTGAACTCCTGGGACTGAAATACTTTTAAGAAGAAACTCCTTTTCTTGACATTGAGGGTGAGAGAGAGAAAGTGAATACTGGGCCTAAAACTTTGTTCATTGCTGTGTCTTCCTCTCCCTGTTTCAGCCTGGACACATCAGTGTATTGGATGCAGAGCCTGGCAGGGAGCAATCACTTAGCAGGTGTTGTTATTGGCAGGAATACTAAGGAAACTGAAGCTGAGGAGTGAGACTTAATGAAAACCAGTATATAAAAACAGCTTTTGTTGTGCTTGAGAATCTCTCTTTATTGCTGCATATCGTTATTTTTTCAAACTATAAAGTATGGCTACAGCAGCTAAAATGCTCAGTCATTACCTCAACAGTTAAAAGACTTTTTTTTTTTACTGCTTTGTTATTACAGTTGCTAAAAACAGTATTTCAAAACAATCATAACTGCTCTGGTTATGGTAAAAAAAAATACATTAAAGAAGGGATATCTAACAGTGCATCTTATTTAAAGTGCCAGAAGGGCCTTTAAAAGTTTTCTGTCTATTTTTAAAAGATAGCTATAGCACCTAGTATGAAGAATTACTTGTTGGTTGATGCTTTTTCCTTCTCCTTCCCTTCCTATGAACTTCAACACAAGTTAATCCTCCCAGAAGAAAGCACATTTCCATTTGAAGCTATTATGCTGATGGCTAACACCGATGACAACAGCGTGTCGGGGGGGTACCTTAATAGCAAAACCAGGATGACAGTTCTTGAGAAATCGCTGTTCCGGCTTTTGTGTTGTGGTTTTGTTTTTTTACCTTGAAAAAAAGTTCACCTTACCAAAACACGTCACAGCTTATTCTGTCTCATGGCCTTGTTCTCACTTTACTCAGGCCCCTCACTGGAACAGCACGTGCAGCACGGATGGGACAGCATTGCCTGTTTCCAGTGCTGAGCTCTGAGATAGCTCTGTTTTCTTTTGAACTGCTGCTCTTGGGGATTTTCATTATAAAACTGGGTGTTTTTAAAGGTGATCCTGAGCACTGCCCCAGCTCCTGGGATGTTCCCCTGTACCCCAGACCCCCTCCTGGCTGCCCAGCAGCCCCTGGGGAGCAGCACCAGACACCGACAGCACCTCCCTGCCCACACAGTCTGCCAATGATTTGGGCCACCACCACTACACAGGAATGTGCTTAAATCTCATCGACTTTAGTAGGACTAGAGAGCTTTACTGAGCAGATTTCTTGGTGGGCTGAAATGCAGGGGCCACTCCACCACTCCTGCCAAGCTCAAAATTACTGCAAAGAGGTAAAGACATCCAAAGCCGGGGATGGGATGGAAGGACATGGATAAATTAGACAAGCAACCCTTCCCCAGAGCTGAGTGAGTTTTGAATTGATGCACAACCCTCAAGAACTTGGCTGTGGTCCAGACTGGTCCAACACCACACACTCAACTACTGTCTCAGCCCAGAAGGCAAAGATGGCACAAGTGGACAGGTTGGATTACAAATGGCACATAGTTAACACAAATGCTCATGTACCCTCTTACCTGCCAGTAACAAAATAGTTTAAAACAAGCATTAAGATCCTTTAAGCAGAATAAAAACATTTTCTCAGTCATGAAAAGGCTCTAATTTTAAATCTAAACTCACTGCTATGTTTGGATCTGCAGACGCTTTTTCCTTTAAAACCACAGAAGTACTGTAATATATTAGTTCTAACACACACCTTGCATTAGTTACGTTGGCAGAAAAAAAAATTAATTACTGGATGTAAAGACTACTTTGCAGTGCAATAATGGTCATCAGATCTTTTTACCAAAGTCCTATCCCACTGAGTTGAAAGGACGAGGGTCTAGCAGAGTCTATGCAATGCCTGTGTATTTTTTTCACTAGGAAAGCACAATTTATGCAAAACACTACACTTCTACATTTTATAATTAATTTTCAAATGCTTCACCTATACATATTTTAATAATTTCTGATTTATCAGATGGTATCTATAATAAATTTTTCTATATTTCAATAAATGAAAAGAAGGCAGTTTCAATCCAACAACAGAGTGCCACACAATATAGGCCTGTCAGGCACCAATTTTTACTTCTAACATGTAAGTTAAAGGATAAGGAATTTATAATGCTGCCTGTGAACGAAACCACTTTTCATACACAAATGTGATCTTTTTTTTTTCCAAAGGGTAATACAACAGTACATTTACATAAACTAATCCAAACAATCTATGTATTTGACAATGGCAAACCTCACACAGACTGCCTATTGTTGGTTTACATCTTGGAGTTCTTTATGTTGGCTTGTAACACTGCTCTAGCTGTCAAAGGTTTGACTTGGACTCTAAATAAATGGTTATAGAAGTGCTGTGCAGCGATATTGGACTTCTTTGCAAAAGAAAACCTGCTGTGTATGAATTCAAAAGCTATTAATTTTTCAGTCAAAAATATTCATGCCTATTTCTTTTAATAAAGAAACACTGTGCTGAGCAACTGAGAGATAATGTTGACTAGTGGTACAGAATTTTCAATAGAGCAGTTAAAAATAAATTTAGTAGGAGGTCCCCAACAAAGCTATAATTTTCCAGAATGTAAAACATTTTTAATACTAATCAAGACAGCCCTTTTCCCCCTGCGTTCACGGGTTTTTCTCCTGTGCTTTTCCCTGTTTATTAGCTGTTAACACTAATCTTCATGGCGACACCCTGGTATCTCTGTAGCCTACGAGACCCTCCAGAGCTCCCTGCCCTCGGCGGCCCGGCATCGATCACCAGCAGCCCTGCCAAACACCGCTCGCCTTCTGATGATTTCCTCCCTTCAGTTTGTAATCCTTCCTCCTGAGGGGCACTGCTGTTATGAAAGGCCTCAAGGCAGAGTGCTTTGAGACTCCCAGATTATTCCGCTGTTTTAATTTTTAATCCAGTAAGAGCTATAGAAACCAAACCTCCTCCCCGTTCTGTTGGGTCTACACACTTTGCCAACAATGCGCTGAAGCATTTGCATTCGGGCTGCGATGGATGTGAGGAAATAGAAGAATGCTATTTTTATAGACACTGACACTAGTTTCTACTCTAGAGGGCTGGTGTCCACCAGACCAAGCAATTTTAGGCATCTCACATCTTAAATGGAAGGGTTTGTACCTACCACTCAACTCACTCCAAAAAGGCAAGGAAGTTTCCCGTTGACTATGACATCTGTTCAAGTGTTACTCAATAGCCTGCAATTTCCTATCTAGTAGCCTCCCTATGCACTTCTGCAGCCATTTATTTCCAACTACATGGAAACTGAGAAATCCTTTTCTAGTAAAAATGTGTGCGCGAAGTGTTTAATGATTTTATGTTCTCTATCTCTGTAATGTGTTCTGTTTCAGACATTAATTTTGTCTACCAACTGCATCTTGGCAGGCTACCATATTTGCTGGGTTAATAGTCTGACTCCTTTTTATTTCTATCACCATAAATCACACATATATGGGTGTGTGTTTGCTTTATTTATAGAAAAAAAATCAATCAAAACAGATAAACCAATACTTTGTCATTATGCTGCATCATTGCATATTGATTAAAATTGCTGGTACTAACTATAGATTGTCAACGCTCAATTAATTTTCACACAATGACTCAAAGCAAAATCAAATAAAGCCAGTGTACCTTTAAATCTTACAAATCTTAAAATCAAGAAGCAAAGCACTCTCTCCATTTTGAATAATCATTGGAAGCTCCCAGGAACACTTTCAGCATTAAGAGGCTGATAGAAAACAACAGCTGAAGAAGAGTCATTACAGTCAGGGAATGAGATGGGGGATTTTCTTGGGTTTGAGGGTAACCAGGAGTTTTCTTGGGCTGCAAAGCCACTTGTTTCCCCTACTCCCCCTTCTTCAAAGAGCAATCTGGGGTAGAGGAGGTTTCCCTTCTCAGTTTCAACAGTATAAAACCTGATACCGGGTAACTGTGATTATCATCGGAACGTGCAGTTAGAGTCACTTCTACAGTAAATGTCTGTCAGACCGGGAGAAAGCAAAATAAATATACTACATATAATTTAATTACAACTCCTTCCTAACACTTCCTAAGATTTCATCCAGTCAGACTGATGCAAAGTGACTAACATGAGGCCAAAAAAAGGCCCAATGCATCAGCTTTGGAACCAAACTGGACTTTGAAACTCCCTGAAGAGAGGGTGATGACAAAACTCGGCTGCACTTCCCATCTCCTTCCCACATCCAGCTCTGAAATGGGCCAGGCTCCACAGGGTGGGCTCCAGTGGGGAACAGGAAAGAGAGGTTTGTTGTGAGGTTTGGTTTTTGCTTTCAGCACAGCTCAGTACTTACGGGCTGAGGGGTGGCTTTTGGTTCAGTTGACTTCACATGCAGGTGTGTCATCATGGCTTGCAGGCGCTCTTTATCTTTTGCAAGCTGGAAGGGGAGAGAAAGAAAAAAATATCCTCTGTTAGTCGTACAAATAAAACCCAGCCTCTGCTTATTCCTAATTAAACAGCTGGCACCGAGGCATGAGACAGAAGAGTTTTATTGCTGAGTAGTTTGGAAATTGTATATGGGCTATTCGTGAGGTAAAGCCAATGTGTGGTGCTGGGTGTCACCATTTCCCAAAGCAAAATGCATTAGCCCTCGAGTGAGAAGAGCTAGACCTGCTGGCACCAAGAGCTTCACTCCAGCCTTGACAGCTAAAAGACAACAGTGAATCATGTTTATTAACCAGCCCCACTCCAGCTCGGGAGGCTCAGCAGAAGGAAAGCAAGGCAGCGGGTCTAGGATGCGTTTCCTTCTCTCAGAGCACAGAACAAGTGGCACAGATGGGCTTTACGTCAACCACAGGCATTGTGGCACATGCAACGAGCACAGCTGGGGTGGTTAACCACATGAGGCACCTCCACAGGGCTCTGCAGGCAGCCTTGGTCCAGAAGCACCTTGATTTGACTTGAGGAGGTGGCAGAGTCCTCAGTGGGAAGCAAGGCTGGGCACCTGAGCAGGGCCACCCTGAGCATGGGGCAGGACCTGCTGTGGGAGCTGCCAGCATCCCTCTGGCTGAGGGCAATGGGGTGGGAAAGGCTGAAAGCAGCAGTAATCACCCCAAACCACTCATCCCTGAGCACCCAGTGCCACAGGACTCATGTTGTCATCCTGTCACATCAGCCACTTCAGGCCCAAGAGTTGGGGTAAAGCCCCTGATCTCAATGTTTCTTGTATTTTATGGCTGAGACCCACACAGCTGGAATCTCTGGATCACTGGTATGCATCCATAGCCTGGTCAGCTTCCCAAAGCACTTCAATGCCCTGGACAGACACTAAATTTCAATATTTTTGGAAACAAGAAATTTTTCTTCAATGTGTGAATGGGACTTTTTTCCAGCTGCTCTTCAAAAAAAAATTACAGTGGAAAGATATTAAGAATACTAATGAAAAAGGGGTGTTGTTAATCTGCATGCTGAACATAAAGGTTGCTGCTTCCAAGATGACCTGAATTAGGTTCTTACAAATGCCAGTTTTTGCAGAGCTTAGTTTTGGCTTTAGACAAGCCAGATTCCTGGTGCCAAAAGGAGAACTGTGCTCACATTCCAGAAAAACTTAAAACAACCTGCCCACCTTATCACCATCATCTGTTTGTAGCCGTAAAGTGGGGCTAAGTGTATATAAAAGGAGAGTTGATCGTAAATCTCCACTCACAGCCTTATGGCCAAGGTTGTCCTGCTCTTTGCAAGGCAAGGGGTTTGAGATTGTGCCATGATGGGATAAAACCTGGCACTGAAGTTTCCAAGACAGGAATGAAATAAAGGGAAAAATGGTGTCACTACACTTTTCAAATGGCTCCTCTTGTTTTGGTCAAAAACCTCAATGGCAAGAGAGAAAACCTGACACCTATGGCAGATCTCCTGCAATCTCATCCTGATCTGAGCTGGACACTTCACAGGAGAGCTGAGGGCAGCGACAGGCTCTTATCTCGGTGCTGCAGCAGGAACTTCTCCCTCTGAGAGTCCTCTGAGAACCTCTCCAGAGAAAGGAGAGGGCTCACCCTCAGCTGCTGTGCTTCATACAAAACAAATTAAGCCAAGAAATAGCTGCGCTCTCGGCGCAGCTCTGTTGTGCAATCCCTCATTCCTAGCAGTCTCCGGGCACACACGGGCTGCTTGGCGGGGTCATCTGTGCATTAAATTTTGGTCTGCAGGCTACTGCAGAAGAAACAGCATCTCGTAGCCAAAATAAACAAAAGGCAGGCACCTGAGAGCTTCCTGCCAGCCCCGGCGCGGCGGCAGGAGGGGATGGCACCCAGCAGCACAGGGCACACCCTGCCGTGCTTCCCCCGGCCCCCATGGCGAGGGAGAGGGGAAAGAGAGAGGGAAAGGGAGAGGGGCACCTCCCTCCCACTGCCAGGGTCCTTGTTTGTAGTGTTTCCACTCATCGTCTCAGCAATGCTTTTAACGCCGAATCTGGTGGATGGAGGTTATTAAAGATCCTCTCGACATTTCAGGCAGACACACGCTAGCATTTTGTCATAGTCTAGGAATTCAAACACTCACCCAGTTAGGCAGGAGTTTAAATTATGAAAAATAGAGGTCTCTCGGTTTCAAAGCGCTGAAGAGAAGTAAAAAAATCTGAAGAATTTCTTTAAACTGTTTTTCCCTTAGGTCAGGAAGCAGTAGTGATATAAAGCTAGAGTGTCACTAGTAGCCCCTCTGGTCAGTGGGGTCAAACAAAAGAAGCCATGGGGGATTGCTCAGCCACTGGTGGAAGCAAATTCTCACTGGTGGCAATGACTGGAGTGTAGATGGTCCAGAAATAGGAATTAATAGTCAACAGGCAGGAAAACGCTCTTGATCTACTGATAATGTTGTTGGGCAAGGACAGTTCTGACATGGAGGGAAGAATCTGCTCTGTACATGGGCCTGAGGAACACAACACAGTCCCATCTGAAGCTTCCTTCTTTCTTCCTACACCCATTTGGAAAGCTCTGCATGGTGGGAGTTTTCAGACAGCCATGGTGGGAGTTTACAGACAGTTCTCCATGATAAACCTCATTTTGTGAGACTTCCTTCACCTCTGGATGTACAATGTGAGTGCCTAACTATGGCAGGATGAAAATACATCCAGAGGAAGGTACAAGCCCTGCAAATGTGGACACCAAGACACACAGCTTGCCCTGGAGAGGTTAAATTCTAAAACTATACCAGTAGGAAAGTCAGGAGAGGGAAGCACAGAAAGCAGAGGCCACAAGGGGCTTCAGACAAGGCAGTGACCATGGAGCAAGAGGAAAGGCATTAGAAACACAGGTGATGAAGAAATTGTACGGAGGAAAACCAGACCAAAAAAAAAAAGACAAGAATCAGGAATGGGAAAATGAAAACCCAGTGAGGGCATTCAGCAGGAATGGGAGAGCACTTCAGCAGCAGGATTTTGGACAAACCAAGGACAAAGGAGAAGGAAGCCAGTCACAGGCAGTGCAAGAGGCAGCCAAAACACAGCCCTCCCATTCCGTGCCTGGTTGGCTTGTGCACTAGAAAGGCTGAGAATCCATTTATCCATTTTTCAAGAGTGCCAATGGATGCTGCAGGAAAACAGACCCAAGCAGCATTTTCATTGCACTGAAAATGGCCAGCTGCCTTCATTTTCTTCCTTTAGGAGACACTTCTCTAGACTCATCACAGCCCTGTTGCCATTCTGAAATGTCTTCCCACTCGAAGGCAGCAAAATGGATATCCTATTCCAGCTAACAGCTAGCTAAGGACAGGGGTATGTTCCTGCATTTGTGTTTTACTCAGCAGCACAATCTTCACTATTTATAATGGCAAAAAATGATCTCGTCAAGATGGTTTAAACAAAGCAAAATGTGAGAAGATTTCTACCTTGCCTGTGATTTTTGAAGTATGTTTGTGATGGAAATGCTAAGACCAAACGTCAAGATTTCTGCTAAGGACTATTTGCAATCAAACACAAAACAGATTTGACCCGTTTCTTTCCAAAATGTTGATTAAAATGTACTTTAGAAGAAGATAATTCCCTTTTCTCTAACGCTGATAAAACCATAATGAGTAAAATAACAGCATAATCAACAACAAAAGGACAGCATTTGGGTCCATCACACTCAAAACCTGAAGTATATCCCTCAGGTGAAATGAATTTGTTTTGATGGAGCTGTACATGCATTAGATGGTGGGAAATGTAGATCTTGCCCATGTAGATCTGGTGCTGGACCCTGAAGCTGGTAATTCCCAGCTGCACTGTAAGGCAAAGCTGCTCACCAGGGCTGCTGATCAGGGGCAAAGGCTGTGGGTCCCTTTTCTATCTAACTCACACAGCTCAGTCTGCAGAGGGGCTGCCATCACTCTGCTGGTAACTGCTCCACAGCCTGAGGTCAGCTCAGTGCTCCTCAGACCATGTCACTGGGCACCCCACTGCTAGGCACCACATTCCTGTCCTGTTATGGTTCTGTGCAAAAACAGGCCACAGCCAGGCAAAATAGGGACTGGAGGGTAAATCCTTCCACATGATTAGGGGCTTTTCTGAACTATCAGAGGACTGATACAGGATGAAAGGAGAGGGAGAAGAGGAAAGCTGCAGGTAAATTTCAGAAGCTGGATCACCCTCCTCCTCCTGCACCTGTCCTTGCTGGCCAAGCAGAGATGGCCTCGCTCTGTTATCAACACTCCTGCCTAATTTAGGCCTCCAGTTCATCCTACCTACCCTGCTTATATGCCTAAATTAAATCCAGAACTTTCTGGCCTCACACCATTTTGAAATTATGGTCTTGTCTTGTGGACCTTATGCTGCCTTCCCTTGCAATGACTCTGAGCACTGGCAGCACTAAATGGGTGTGAAGCTGTACCTGTAACTCATTTAGAGCAATTAGCAGAATGCTCTAAATGCTGATAAACCTTTCAAAAATATTGGCATGGGCTTAGGGCGAG
>NC_133830.1:3975000-4115000 GCF_047830755.1 Zonotrichia albicollis | reverse complement strand
GCAAGAAGGAAAAAACAACCACAACTGGCTACTGTAAATACACATTGTTCTGCAGCACTGGGTTTTAATTACGATTTTTTTTTCTTTTTAAATTTGGTAGGCTGTGCTGGTTTCTATTATCCGTGTAACCATCACAAGTTGAGACATCAAAAACTGGCAGTGTCTCCTACACAGCGTCTTGAAAGTAAGTGCAGAAGCAGCAGTGGGTCTAAATAAATCCTATTCCGGAGGATGTAACGGAATCACAGGTAGAAGAGTGGGTTTATTATTTGTTTTCAGGATATCTCTATCCAGTTTTCTTTTTAACCTTCTCTTCCTTAATACACTTAGTCTAATTATTTCCATCGAGACACGAGGAAGAAATTTCACTACAAATGGGTGACGATTAATATTACATTAGAAAAAAAAAATATTGCACTATTAAAATGAAAGCAGAGTTATACATTCAAGGCACATTTCAAACCGACACCCAAGGCTGACAGCCCTTCAAGAATCCCAGCTCACACATCTCAAAAGATTCTTCAATAACAGGGTTGGGTTTAAGCTTATATGTCAGGGCACAATGCAGCCCTTGTTTACCACCATATGGAGGTGCACACATAGAATCCTCCTAAAGTAAAGAAAGCAAAGGCTTAAAAGGCAGGAGTCAAGAGCCTCCCTTTTGACAAAAGTAGCCTATTTCGACAGCTGATTCCCTCCTTTAAAAGCACACAGCACACATAAAATAAATACAGGTCACAAAAATTAACAAATCATCATAACTGTCTAATACATCCTGGGCTGGCTGCGGAAAAACAAGATCATTTTGGATTTATATCTCTAAGTATGGGATTTCCTGGACAGCTAATATCCACAAACAATCAAACACAGAGGACCATGAGAAAGAAGCAGCGTTATTTCAAATTTGAGCTGAGAGTCGTGATTTTTAAAGGGCTGAAACAGGAACTGGAGCTGAAATCTGAAGCAAGTAAATTCCTTTACTAGGCACTGATGGACACTGTTGTGTTTCTCTTGGCCTTGGTGAAGGCTTTTAGGTCACTGGGTTTGGGATATTACAGCAGACAAAAATCTTCGAACCACAGAAACTTCAAAAATGACAAATAACTGGAATCTCTCCCCCATGCTCAAAAAAAGAAAAAGCCCTAATGATAATTCTCTAAAAAGAGTCGAACCTTTTTATGAGACCTGTTGCCAATATTAGTGCCACCAAATGATCTCATCTTTCATTCTGGCTAAATTCCAACACACAATTTCATTAACCCAGGTACTGCAGGTGATAAAACTCATTTTTCCCTAAAGAGACAGCTAAAAAGTACCAGTTATACATTTATGAAGTACCAGCAATCAAAATTATGGATTTTCTAAAAGGTTTTTAACTACTTTTATTGAAAGGAAAATCGCTGTCTCAGACTTTTGTGACACTATTGCTAATAATAAATTTTACCATTTAGACATTGCAGTAATATGGTAGACAGTGTCAATAAAAGTATGAAACAAAGATGATCCCTGTCTTTTAAGGAATGCTTTCTGATTACACACCGGAAATTATAATGGGAAACATAAACTAAGTGCACCTTTAAGAGAGGAAAAAAGGGGATAATGCAAGACGATGGACCTCGCTACATATATCACATCAGCAGAAGTATTTAATATATATATGTGTGTGTGTGTAAAGCATGTATGAAAATAAAATAGAAATAAAGTTACAATATTGAAGTAAATATTAGAATAAATAATGACCTAATGACAATTGTTAATGACTGTTAATACATACACGATAAAATGCATGATAAGAATTAAAATAATAGGAAAAATAACAAAATAATGGAATAAATAGTACAAATTAAAATAATTTTTAAAAATCAATTAAAAATAATGAAATAGGAATTCAGGGGGTTATTTGGAGCTGGCCTGCTGCTCGGCTGCCCGGAGGGGCAGGAGCGGGGCCGTGTCGGGGCCGTGTCGCGGCTGCCGCTGCTCCCGGGGATGCTCCCGGAGCCTCTCCCGCTCCAGCAGCATTCCCGGGAGCACTAGAGGGCACTGTGGGATTTGGGCCACCCCGGCCTCCGCCGCCGCGGGGGTCCCGAGCCCCAGCCCGGCCCGGCGGAGGCTCGGGGGCTGTGGAAGCAGCGGGAGCGGGCCCCGGAGCGGGCCCGTCCTCAGGCCTGCCGGGCTCGGCTCCGGCGGCTGCCGGCGGGCGCGGCCGGGTCCCCCCGCACGGGACGGGGCCGCGATCCCGCAGCTTCCCCCTGGCCGGGGGGGTCCCGCCGGCCCTACAGAAACCCGAAACACCCAACCGGAGCCCGGCCTCTCCCTGCCCTCGCTGCCTGTGCGATTAAACACTCCGCGCCGTGCCGATGATTTCAGTGCACAACGCTCTGCCATGCAAAACGAGCGCAATTAATGCCTTTGAAACAATTTATGATTTCCGGCCTACTTCAACATGTATTAGCATATACCTGGTTTCTTTAATATACACTTTGTTTTTCCAAAACCACAAACATAGTTGCTGGAATTTCATGTGGAAGTGCTTAAGGGGTTGAAAGTTAACACCTTTGTGAGCCGAGCAGTCTCACAGTTGCTGCTAAACAAAAGCCTCTTTGTAGAAGCTTTCTCGAAATGTTTTCTTAACATGTTCCAAGTAGTTTTAGGCAGGCAACTAAAGTAAACAAGATGTTACCATGATAAAAACACTTGTGAAAACATTACAGAGTGCACTTAGTAGTTTCTTTCACATAAACTCCCCTTCGTTTCATCAAAGTTAAATGCACATGAAGCAGATTACCAGCATCACTGCAACACGGGACTGCCACATCTCTCCAAAGGTCTATGTCCTTTCTTTTAAAGAATATATTTGATTTAAAAATGCTACAGCCAGGATTAAGCACGTCTAAGCCACAATCAAATTATAGGGGGGAAAAAAAAGGGAGGGGTGAGGAATAATAAAACCTTATTCAGTCTTCTGAATTTTCTGCCCTGCCTACCCTGCTGAATAAACCACCCTCCCTCTCCAGCCGGGATTTCCTGAACAACTTGCTGCATAAGGGGTATATATTCCTATCTTCCACGGTCTTTAAACACATGCAAATGAAATCAAGGATATAGTCAATTTTGCAGGAAAGTCGCTCTGTGCTACTAATTGCTCCTTTCCCGCCTGCGAGAGGGCCCTGGTTAACAGGCCAGACACGTGTGCACCCTCAGCCCTCACCTTGCTCCCTGCAGCCCGGCAGAGGCCACGGGGTCACCGCCCTGAGACTGGACTTGTTTTTGTTTTCAGGCTCAGGGAGCCTTCTGGAGCATGCAGGGTGCTGCTGTTTCATTAGGCAGAGCAGCAGCCCCTGCTGCTATCAGTTAGCTCCAACTGATACCGCATCACATGATAACCAATAGCTGATGGATTCAAAACAGAAGCACGACACAGCGACTTGCTAAAACTGCAACTTATTTCAAAAAGAAACAGGGAAATAAATGCGTACAATAGCCCGTGTATCTGCTGGTTCTGATAAGCATCCTCCTGTTGGCTGTGAGTGAAAGACAACTAGGATCGTTATTTGTACAGTATTTATCTTTGAAATCAAGGGCCCTGTGGTGTACCTCACCTTGGGAACAAACACTACAGAATGATCACAGAAGAGTGTCAAATCTCTGGTTTTGATTTACCAACAGTTATGATATTTCTTCCTCAGGAGGAAAAGAAATGAACCATGTTTTAGACCTGCGAGTCCTTTTTTCTCCCTTAACTGAAGCATCATTTTATTGGCATACAGGGCCTTCATTCCACATACAACTTCTCTTTGCCTTTTCACAAGGTAAGTGAAATTAAGCAATACTCGATACACAGGCTGTATTTCACTTGGTAAACAAGAGCTTTTCCCTTGAGGGAGCCATCAAAAGAGTGTCACATATTACACAAGTATCAGAAAGAAACTTCAACCATCTACCTGTTATCTTTTCATTGAGTAATGAATTCTGATAAATGGCAACATAATTTTAAGGACAGATGCTCCACAGGAGACATGGAAGGCTACAGTATTTTATGAAGCAACACTCACTTCTTAACAGTGTCAATACACTGCTCAGGGACATCCATTTCTGCATTTGTTCTGGGTTAAATATCACTCTGAACAGTAAGACTTTGGACACTGCAGCATTTCGATGAGAAAATTTAGGTGATACGTTTAGAAAGCTCACACAAAATATTTCTGTTGAAAGCTTTCAATGGAGACAAAAGCTAGACTGATAGTGAAAAAACTAGAACTGATGGAGCAGCTTCAAGTCCAGCCTGGGCTGGTGACAGTTTGCAGGTTATTCCTAATTACTGACTGCTGCAAGTCATCCCCTCCAGGTGAACTGGTGGACTGGATCTATGTACTGAAACACCTCCAACATACCATATAAAAAGCCAGCCCTGCCTCTACCCATGCTTGTGATTAAGAGCTGTGTTTTCTATGCATGGCCACCTCAAGCAGACCACTCAAGATTCCTATGGAATCTTCCTGAAAGCAGCTGCTCTCACCTGGAACACAGGACTAGCACAGGAAGCAAAGGTGGCACAATCTGACCACACACTTTATTCTGCTATCTAAGGCTACCACAGCACCTTTCCTTTGCACTTACAGCAGTAAATTGAGAATTGTTTTAGAGGTCTAAATGCTATAGTATGGCATATGAATATGAATGAACTGGCAAGTATGGCAAGATTAGCATTTATTTCACTTAAGTGAACAACAGGATGAATTACAAGGAATGAGACCACCCTTCATGGAAATTTATGACTAGCACCTTCTTATTTTGTAATCCTCTTGTAATGAGAACCTTCTCATTACTGTACCATTCCTCACTTGTAATATATGTTTATAGTAGGACCAGCGCCGCTCCTACGAACTCAGGACGGTTTTGCCAGTGGAACCACAACTGGTCCATTCTGTTCTGAGAGCAAAACCCTATCTGTATCATCTAACATCACCCAGCAAACATTCTCTGCTTGCTTTTGCCCCTCCCTCCCTCACATAAAAACCCAGGGAACCGCCCCAGAAACAGCAGGTAAAGCTGAACCTTTTGCGAGTAAGTCTACTTATTCATCCTGAAGAACTTCATGTATTTATGTAGACTAACTTCACGAGATGACTACTCTAAATGGGAGAAAAACTTGTCCCTCTGTGCAATTAAATCACAAATATTGCCTGAGTGGCAGGTCTTTAGTGATCTTACAACTGACCAGCCACAGAACTTGAGCCAAGATCAGGGACAAACCTTCAGCAACCTGGATGCACCCACAGCATGTGTGTACCTGGTGTCCTACCCAGACAAAGAACTCTTTTGTGATGGGAACAGGGGTGAGGTTGATGGTTTAGTTGTGGAGCAGCCATGTGTAAGCTATTAGGGCTCTGAGGACCTTCCCGGCATCGGGATGCACGCACTACCACACACTAGTCCATAATGCACTGTTTATGCAACGTGTAAAATTGTGTTCTTTGGCAGCAAGGAAAAGGTCTGCAGCAAACTGCAGGGGCCCAATTAATATAATTATAGTTTATTTTTAGTAGTGTAGACTTTGTTCATTAGTTACTTATTTGACATAAATTAAATTTCACGTGATGTTCTGCAATTCTCTGTTCAATTATGGAGTTAATTTAAGACTAGATTTCTAAATTAAAGTGAAATCAAGGTTAAAACAAGGTTTTATTATTTACATGATCGATACTGCAACTTAAAAATTATTTAAATAAAATAAAGAAAAAAAAAGCTGCGGAACTGCAAACGCTATTTTATAGCAATACACTGAACAAGACCATAATTTCCCCATGGGGCTAATTTACTATCCCCTGTTAAAACGTTCTTGAGCCTGATCCAAAAGCCACTGAAGTGAAAGGGAGCTCTCTGTTGACTTCAATGGGCTTTGCATCAGGCCCAGGGTGAGTGACAGCACACAGGATTTCAGGGCATGCTTTCTGTACAATGCAAGTGCCAAAAAAACCATCCTTACTTTAGGAAGGACTGGAAGTCTTCGCACACTGCTTCACAGCCCGGCCATTTGCATACGCCGTGTCCGTACAGCGGGTGGCTGTGCGAGTGCTCCTCGTGGGGTAAACTGCAGTGAGAAAGAGAACAGACAACAAGTGCTGTAAACTGAAGGTGCTGCAACAATTCATCCCCACAAAGACTCCTCAAGAGCAGCAACCACCAGATCCTGAAGCATCCCCAACATCTCACGGTACCCGCCTGATTCTTGCCCATGGTTTTTCAAAACAGAATTAAATGCCATTTGCAGTGTGAAACATGTGTCATTCTTACTTAGCTATCCTCCTACATTTCATTCATTAATTAAGAGGTTTGTAAAGAATTTAAATTAACATGGACGGGGGAGAAATCATTTGACAGACCTGCTTAATATCCTGCTTGATATTTTGCTAAAAAATTTATGAACATTGCATATTTACAACTCAACTTCATCGAGAAGTCATCTCCATACAGCAGTGTCCCATTACACCACAACACAGCTGGACCTGAGGCTTTCCTCATGGCTACAGAAAGGAAAAGCATCAAATCTGCAGCCTTGGCTTTCCCACCATGTTATTTATTTACTGGGTTGGGGTTTTTTCTGGTTGTTTTTTTTCCTTCTTCTTACAGGCTGTTTCACTGCACAAATACAGCCTCCTTACATCCCAAGAAAGAAGATTTGAGATGTATTTTCACATGCAAAATTCACCATAAAGAAGAAGGGGCATGCAATCAAAGGATTCCTCAGCACGAGGGGTTAGTGGGGGCTATTAACCTCGCCTAAGATTGGGCAGGAACGTCACAGAGCCTCCTAACTACTGAACCCAGGGTTAAAGCAAAAAATTCATATGAGCACTAAGGGGTTAATCCTTCAGCGGGATTCCAATCAATACGTAATGATTTGGCTGCACTGATCCAAGTCATGAGACTCTTTGATCCAGGCCATGTGGTGCTCAGGGAAATGTATCTGTTGCACTCACTGATGAACCATATTCTAAAATATCTTCTTTATTCGACTTCTGCATGGAAACTTCCTGAGGAAAGGAATTATTTTTTGCAACAATCTCCATAACCTTAGATGACTTTAAAAGCAAAATGTCAAAATAATATTGAAATCTCTATTTTATGCTCACACATGTATGTATTTTTCATGGCAAATCTTTTTGCTACAGTATGTCTGTGCTGTATTATGGACTTCAAACATACACAAAGGATATGAACACATACCAGCATCTAGGTGTGGCTTTTATGACTTACTTCATCCTGGATTACAGGTAACGTTATGGATAAATGCCTACTTTTTGTCATTTTACTTTTACACACACCTGGAAATGCTGTTTATTTTTCTTCTCTAATATTACCTGTCTGTGCACTCTGACAAAATTGTGTTCTTGTATTATTTCACATGCACTGGGTAGCCAGATCCCTGTAAATACATTCTTGAGATGTCGTCCCAAACACAAACTAGTTGGAAGAGAAATTCCTGCCCAGATTATGCCACTTTTGACTTTAAGCTCAATGAGAATCTGAAGATTACTGAAGGTGTCTTAAAATACTATTTTACATTGAAAAAATAATTTTAAAAGTACTGACTAGAAAATGTATTATGAGTTTTACATGCATCTAGTTAATCTAATTAATTATTTCATTAATATCCTTTTTTGGTTGTTTACAAATAGTTCTTCAAGCATAAATATATATATGTGCAAGGTAATTTCCTAAAAAAACCAACAGTAGGTGAAGAGCCTTACAAAGGCCTTCTCTATGTACAAATACTAGACTGGTTTAACTGAATTAGTCTTTTAAGAAATGTTTGAGTGAGGAGAATCTCTGTAAAGTTTTTCAAAGAACTAACGAACCAATGCATTATTTGCAAGGAAATTTAAAAAAATCCTAAGCCACGCATTTCCTCTGCTAAGGAAGGAAGAGGCAGAATGGCTGAAGAACATCATGCACCCAAGCCAAAGAGGCATATGGTCAAACATCCTCTATATGCATCTGAAAATTCAGAAAATAATGGGGTTTATCATCTGTTTCTATACCTGGATACAGCAAAGGGTGAGACAGGAGGCTTTCATGTTAACACTCCATTAAAGTCCATAAAGACTACATATGAGAGTTATGATTTCAGTGTGTTTGGAAGAACAAAAAAAGGAAAAAAAAAAAGAAAAAAGCAGTGAAGCAGTGTATGAATCTGCCCAGTGCACGTTACCCACACACTGGGACTTGTGATGGCCAAGTAAGGAGTCAGTCCCCCATGGGGTTTAAGCACTGTAAATCTCATTATAATATCAACAGGAGTCACATGGCTTAAACCCCCAGCAGGGATTTTTAAAGTTTCTCTGTGAGAGCCTAAAGGCCATGGCCAAGTCAACGGAAAGAGCCCTACCGAGATTTGTATTTATTTTTTAAATCCAAGTGCAAATCTCTTTTCTTTCCAGGGAACTTGCACAAGACAAGACAAACTATGCAGGACGTGACACCCTGGTATTGTGTCCAAAGAAAATGATGGAATGACCAAGACAGTATCAAACTCTAAATGATGCTCAGGATGTCAAAGGCTCGTGCTGTCAATAACCATAAAGGCTGGTGCTGACTGTAAATGGGAACTTAAAAGGTCACTTTGCTAACTCGATGCCACGCGTAACACGCTTAACACCTACGCAGAGCTTCCACTGCCATTCAACCAAGAAGAGGAACTACTTCAACTTACCAAAAATAAGACATTTCAAAGAGAAAAAAAACCCCCTCACTCCTGCAAGACAAACGCCAGCCCTCTCTGCAGGCACTGTGCCATTCCGAAGGCACCAACTCCCATCCTGCCTGGGGGGATTTCAGCCATGCCTTTCGGTGACCTTTATGTGTCAGTATCAGATTACTGCTATTTTATCCATCCCACTTTTGAAGATATTATAGATTGCCACTTGTTCCCTGACAGAGCCTGAAGAAGCACCTCAAAACAAAACAAAGAGCGGGTTTATACAGAGGCGGATGTAACGCACAAAGGATACAGCCAGGGGAAATGAATGGAGAACTCTGCTGAACTGATCTAAGTGCTCACTTTGTTTGGGCAAACAGAGGTGGAAAAAGATGATTTTAATCCGGTACATAAATAAACAGCTTTGTGAGCACGATGCAAACCTATAATCTGAAATTGTTCACTGATAGTTTGCACGCAAGCACAGCTTCTGTAATCTGGATGCATCCTCAGTCTCGGAGACAGACTTTTAGAAGATCTGAGCATTGGCAAGCAGAAGCAAGTTTTAGGTCTGTTTGATTTCTAATGACACATTAGAGTAGGTGTTTGTTTCTGTCACTCTCTCCTTCCCAGGAATGCATATTCATGGTCGGGTACTGGTGATGCAACACTAGTTAGTGGAAATCATTTTATAACAAGACATAATTTTCAAAGTACTGAAAGAATAAATGACGTAAATTCAAGACAACGTGGGGTTTCTTTCTCTTCATAAGGTACTTGCATAAAAAGTAGTTAATACAATAGAATTACATCCAAATAATGCAATAGTGATGCATTATTACATTGAACTACAGCAAAGAACACTCTGGCAAGTGAAATGTCTTGCGTAAGTCACCTATTAATGACTTAAAAGAGAATAACAAAATCCATGTATGAGACTGAAAACTGTGTAAGTGTCCACTTATTTTCTGCTGCTTCCAGCTTTGTTTCCAGTACAGAGGGGAAGGGAAAAGGGACAGGCACTTCCACAGCTTGTCTAGGCTTGCTGGATAGAGGAGAGGAAATTTAACCTCTTCCTTCTTCCCCCTACACTGCCCCATAACCCCAAGGGTCTCCAGAGGGTCTGGTAGCAACTTCACCTCCCATTCCTACAGGGATGACTGTACTTGCACATCCCACTCCTGCCAGCCACTCACCTTCTGGAATACACCTGCTGTGCTACAGCACCCTGGAAGAACCACACTCTGGGACACAACAGCACAGGAGACAGAGACACCAGAGATAGCCAAGTGCTGATGGAGAGTAAATATGACACCCCAAAGTGAGATGGGTATGCTGGGTATTGGGGAAAGCAGTGACCAAAACCCCAGCAGGAAAGCTCCCTGTTCTTTAATGGTTTCATTCAACCCTTATTTATTAACCACTGGGAACTCTGTTTATATACTCACCAGCTAAGAAGTCATAGGTAGATACAAAATCCAGCTAAGCAGAAGCCTCAGTGTCTGTGCTTCTGCCACACAGTGGACCATATTTTAAATATTCATGATGCTGACATACTTCGTAATTCCACTCTCTTTCTTCCACATCTGCTTGGGCCAATGATCTTTGCCAAAACACTGGGGGAAGTCAGTGATGTAGAGAAGCATCCCTGACTTTCTATTACATTTATGAAGCATCTGCTCACGTTCTAACAGAGCTCAGAACATGCCTGAGCCACCTGCATGCTGAAAAATCAATACCACGTCTCCTGCTTTCCTCCTGCAAGGAGCTGGAGCACAGCACGCTCAGAAAGTGCAGAACTGCCTTTTTAATTTTACTTTATTCCTCAGGGTCATTGGGAAGTGACCTCATCTTTGCCAGCTGCCATGAAACTGATATCTGTGTAGAGCCCAGGCAGGAGCATGGGGCTCTGTCTCACACCACATTCCCCCTCTCTCTGATTTAAATGGCACAGCCATTGAGACAAAATGCCACAATTTTGGTCCTGTACAGGAGAAGGAGGCACACACCTGGGCAGCAACACGGCTCTCCCCGAGTTGTGACTGCCTGGTGAGCTCTAAAGCTCATCAGACGGCACTGAAAGAGTAAGGCTGCCGAAAAAGTCACAATTTTCTGAGTCAGAAACACTCACCGTAACTGATTTTAAAATGAAACGGAAGAAGTAATGATTAAATCATTGTACAAATTGTGCTCAAGTGCAAGTTCCTGCCTTCACGAGAGAATCAACCAAACACAGACACAAAACTGTGTTTTGCAGTGAAGCTCCACCGGTGAAAATCCCTTCAAATTCTTAGTAAGGTGGCACAGCACCTCTTTCCTCTTTAAACTGTGAATTAAAAAAAAACCCAACCAATAACTAAAAAAAAACCCAAAAAACCAACTTCTAGATACTCATGCTCCTGTCCAAGCCTCAGAAACAGCCCAGGAAGCAGATATGTGATCTAAACGGGGCTGTCTGGGCAGGGTGATGCCTCCCTATCACTGGATAAAGCTTAACAGAAAGTCATGGGCCTGCAGGAGAGCTGGAATTTGATGTGAGTGGTCAGTGACAGTTCTTTCTATAACTGACTTGCAAAATTTTGGATGCTTTGTAGAGGAGCACTTCTCCTCTTCCTCACTACTTTAGTCCATGTCCAGACCTAGGACTAGAAGCAGCTCATGTTTTACATCAAGCCCTATTGGTAGTAACAAGAGGTTATATTACATTTTAAATGACTACACCAATTTAAGACAAATCAAGTTAAAACTGCAGCCCACAGGCTGAAATCCTCTCCTAATCGGTGTGCACTAACTTGTGTACTCCTGAAGCATAAGAAGGGAAACAGCAGTGCTGCTGTAACACGAGGCCACCTCTGCATCCCAAATCACTGCTCCCTACTTATCCCTCTTGTGGCACTATTCCCTAAATTCCCATTCTGCAAGGAGAACACTGGAGAATCGGCAGCAAGACTAAAACAAAATCTGGCTGACATTCCCCTTCCCTTCTACCCCCACTCTCACTGCAAAGAGCAGAACCAGACTGGATAATTATAAGCATCATCCTCTGGTTTTGATCTATCCACTGATGGTTTGGATTATTAATCAACATTATGACCCTCCAGCACTCTAACACATTCTCCTTCCAGTGGCAGCCCCTCTTCCAGCCCTGCAGGAAAACTGCCACAGGGCCTGGACAGTCACTGCCCTACATCCCTTCCTTGGAGAAATTAAATGTATTTCTACAGCATTTAAAAGAAATGCCCATTGCAAAAAATTCATCATTTATCTCCAGTACAAATTCCACTCCTGCATTTGAATTAACGAGTTTCTCTATGATTTAAAACTCTTATTTTTTTATTTCAACCTTGTGCCTAGGTACTGTGGTGAAAAGTACATCAAATATACCCAGACACACACGATTTGAAACGCTGGATTTTAAATTCCAGCACTGCTAACTAATGAGAACAATTTTTTCCTTCTTCTTCTTTGTAGCATCACTTCATGTACTTACATACCATAATCATATCCTCCTAGAGCCTCTATTTTTCCAGGGTGTAGATCTTTAATTCCCTTTAATCTGTCTTCATAGCCTATTCCCTCCAACTCCTTTATCATCCTAGCTGCTCTCCTCTATATTTGCTCCAGCTTCCCTTTATCCTTTCTGCAAGAGAGTGGCCAATTTTACATCACACTCAATGTGGTTTAACTGGTTCTGCATGAAGTAGAACAGGAAAAAAAAAAGGACTCGGATGCAACATGCATGTTTATGCCTCCCATGACTGCATTTACCTTTTTGACTAAGACATGGCACAGAGTGTCCCACCTTAATTTCTCAACCCCGATTATGCCTCAGCCATTTCCCACACAGCCGATGCTGAGCAGCTGACGTGTCATGTCAAACCCGGAATTTGGAATTTTGATTTCCTAGCTGGGCTACTTTCTGCTTATCCCTGCTAAATCTCATTTTATTCCTCTCTGAACAGTCTCCTAATTTATTCAGATTAAAACGGATTGATTCAGTATCTTAGTTTAATTAGGAAAAAAATGTGATCCAACCACTTTCTTGGGTTTTGTGGGGCTGGGGGGATGTTCTTCGGGTTTTTTTTTTCAGTTTGGGGTTTTTTTTTAACACTGACTTTTAGCACAGCTATCCCATCCCTCTAACACACCCAATTCGCATGGCAGAGGGAGGTGGCAATGGCAAAGCTCTGGCCCCAATTCAGGAACCCTTTTAAGAACACACACAAGTATAAAAACACAGGATTAGACCTTGGACTTCACCGAGATGGAGGTGTAAAATTACCAATGAACACACATACTTTGTAAAAAGATCCTGTTTGCCAACCTTATTTTACTGTAATTTATATTCTGTTGTAACATTCGAACTTATAGTAAAAGAAAACACTGAGAAACAAGATCTGTACTTGTTCAACAAAATTCTATTCTGTTACATTTAGAGTTGAGGCGAGTCTTCCACTCTTATATAAACCGGCGATACGTCAACAAATATGATTAACAGGGATTATTCACGTCAGTATTTTTCACCCCTGTCCCACAGGCACAAGAAAACCTGTGCAGAAGGTGACTGTCACATCACACACAGCCTGGCAGCTTGCTGGGGGGGCCCTCGCCCACCCCACACCCCTGCAGCAGCAGCAAAGTGCCCTTGGGGAAATGTTTATAAAAATATAATTAAGATAAATAATGATTCCAAGGGAGAAGTACAGCTAGAGCACTGCATTCGCTCTGCCGCATGCTCTCCCCTTGGAAGAATGCTGTTTGGAAAAGCACTAAAATGCAGAGGACACAAGCCTGCTTCCCCAGGGAAGCGTGCTGAATCATACAGGTAGTGTAAATATCATATGCTGCTGCAGGTGCTAGGCGGTCTATTTGTTTGTGTTTACTAAAAGGCATAACAAATAGTCCCACTAAAACAGAACAACACTTGGCATTGGACTGATAGGTACCAGAGCAGCCACAAATCACATTCATGCAGCTAGATCTGAACTGCTGGGCAATACTAGAGCTTTGCCCTGCTTTTTGGGAGGGCCTCTGTGCCATGATTTGCCCCTCTCAGAGCACAGAGAAGCTCAGCATCCTGTCTGAGCATCCCACACCCAGGGAAAAAACCATACAACAGTGGGAAAGAAAGCCAGAAAAAGACAAGAAATACAGAACAGACTTGCATGACATACACGGCCAGCTAACATCGTTTACAGCTTTGCAACTTCTGAGTTAATTCACAGTATAAACAACAAGGAAAATGTTTCTTCCGAGCAAGACTTCCTGTAAACTGTTCATTAGAGCGCGCGGAGCGCAGGGCTGTGCACCTGCTGATTAACCATGCGCTCCAAGAATAAACACAAACCCCAGCCAGCCAGATTGTTCTGGAATTTGCTCTGAGCTGATTTTTCTTCCCCCATGTTATAAATTGGATTCTACAATAAAACAAACAGCAGAACATAGGTTGCCGAGAGTTAAAATCTACTTTTTACACTACATTGACCACAGCACCCACAGGCACAGCTACAATGTCTTTCTATGAATGGGACAGATTGCCATATGGATGCAGACACTGAACAAGCTGTACAACTCCTGGCGACAAGTGCCTAGGGGACTGTCCTATATTAGCACCACCTGTGCTGTGGAAATTGTGCTCTGTGTATGAAATGGTATTTAAGGGCCCATCGTGATGTTATTTTGGAGTATACACAAAAAGGAAAATTACAGTTAAAAAGAATTTGCTGGCTAGCGGATCTGTTGCTCAGTTCCCGGGATCATCTCCCAAAGGAATAGCTCTCCTCTTTATTCATGCAGCCCAAAATGACAAGCTGTAACACATATTAGCAGTTTCCCTGCCTGGGCTTATACCATCCTTTTAATGACAAGAATCTACTTTATAATATACATATGTTTTCCTGATCACACAGAAGAAATTACAGGCCTCCTACCTTACCACTACCAGCTATACAGAAAAACACCCCATGGCATTTCACAAACGTTGCTCCAGCAGCAAGCAATGCAATATGAATTTTCCTTGGGCTCCTTCCCCCAGCCCTCACTGTGCAGCAGGTAGAACCACAAATCCCAATTACCAAATTTAAATGTGCATCTCGCTACTTTGAAAATACAACTGTGTCTGCCTGACAAAAATAGAGCTCCAGATTAGCACAAGATGTTGAAGGAGTGAGGAGAAGGGAAAAGCACGGAAGAGAGGTTTGAGCAGTACCTAGCTGCTCTACAAAAAGAGATTTCCCCCTCTCCAAACTGCAAGAAAAAAAAAAAAGATGCCAAGAAAAAGTAAAGTAAAACAAATTGAATTAAAGAAAAACAGTTGTAAAGTGAACATTACAACCTGGGAAAAATGATGTCATTTTATTGAGAAACTCATTTTTTTTCCATTAAACCACAGTGAAACGGATAAAGTTTATACAGCTTAATGGTGGAGTTTTACTTTAAATGCTGCTCAATATCTTAGCAGTACGATATAACATGATATAACAGCTGTCATACTAACTGCTCCATTTTTATTGAGCAGCACAGAAAATAGTCACACAAAAGTCACCTAAGTCCCCTACTTCTACAGCCCTTTCAAGGGTGTTTCTGTTCTCAGATTGTGCTATATATGTTAAAAAAATAACACAGCTCTTTATCAGCTCCCTGCTCAGCTCCTCAGGACAATCAGACCTGACCAAATTCTGAGAAAGGACAACTTGCACATAGGAGGAAATAAAAAGAAACAGAAATCCACAGGGCAGTAAACGAAAACCAGGTCCCTTTTTAAGAGTACTACATAAACACCTCTAATAAAAGAAGAGGACAAATTTTCATTGGACTTTTAAGTATTTAGACAGGAATGTTTTAGTAAAAGTTTAACTGCAAAGTGCATGCAATTAACAGAAAGCCATCAGCTATTTCTCTGGTATGTAAAAATAGCATTAAGCTGTATTAAATGCACGTGTAAGTATCTCAGTTGCAAGAAAAGGGAGGAGATATGCAAAGCACTCAGATATCAAACAATGATCTGTTGGCCAGATGGAGGAATAAAACAATACATATGCTAAAATTTGGAAGAGTTCTGTTAGGCGTCTGCCAAGGCTCACCCAATCTATTTTAAGTGCTTTTTGATACATTAGCTTAGTGTTTGGAGTTGTACAACCGATGGTTATTACACAGGACCAGAGAGAAGTGAAAGGCTGGCGTGTAGGAGCTCCCTGATGCTGGGGCAGCTTCCCAAGCATCAAACCCAGCACCCTGCTCCAGCCAGGGGCCACATCAAACATTCACAGCCTGGTTAACTTAGCATCTTTCCTAGGGAAAAGCAAGTGAAATAAGCTGCTTTTAGCTCAGTGCAGGAATTCCCTGAGAAGCTGCTGAAGGAGCTCCTGGGCAGAGCGAGGAGCAAGTGGAATTGTACAACTGATTTAGCACCGCGGCAGACGGTGGGTGCGGGCGACGCACAGGAGGCTCCACACCCGCATCTGAAAAGCACGAACAATAAAAAGTGCCTGATAAGGCTTAAAACTGAAGATTAACAGCCCCAGGTCTGAGTCACAGCCGGTGTTTTTTCAAAGCTGATTACAGAAGAGTGACTCAGAGGGAAGCCTTCAGTAACTGGTGGCATTTCTTTGGCAGGGGAGTGAGTGCCAAGGGATCGGACACTGGCACACTTTGGGCTGTACCTGCACAGAGTACACGGAGATGGCCAGGCTGGGGCCCTGCTGTCACAGTGTCATTGTCACCAACAGCCCAAGCAGCTCCACAGCCATTCCAGGTGCAATGAGAAGGACAGCAGCCATGTGGAAAGCAGGATTGTTTATCAGACACCCAGCTGGGCCATCCAGGCTCAAGTCTCCCACTCCAACCTGGCTCCACAGCAAGGATGGAGGCATCTGAGCTGCTCAGACCACAGGTAAGAGCACAAAGGTCATGATGGGGTTTGAGTACATGGAGCAGCTAAATACCTCCTGGGAGGAAAAGGTCTAGGAACACCTATTTCTTAAGGAAGAATGGGTCTGAGGCAACCTAATCTAACACAACTCTGCTGATGGTGAAAAATAATGACCTAAAATCAGCTGTAGGGAGCAAGTGAGGGGAGCTGACACGGCTGAGCAGATCTGATGCTGGCACCAGTGCAGAATGAATGCCAGGGACTAAGTGGAGAGGCTGGCCAAGAGAGGATGGGGCCCTGGGAGCATATGGACTGCAGGCTGAACTGTTTCATCCCGAGCATTAATAATGGACCCAAGTCTGTAATTCTTAATTGTGCTGAATCCTAATGCCCTCATCTAAAGGCCTTGGGATTTTGATGGAGGATCAGCTGGCATGGAAGATAACAACAGTAAAGCATGAGGCATTAGGCCTAAGCAGCAGATCAATGGTCTGCCATGCCATTCCTCACTTCCCTTCAGAGCCTTCTCCAGACCCTGTCCTCCTGCCATGCTGGCAAGAAAAAGCAATTTTAAAATCCCCTTGTTTATCCCATCTATTTTTCCTATGAGATGGCTGCTTGCTTATGTGGAAGGCTCAAGTGTATATGGAAAGGGTATAAAGGCAATGAGGGGAAGAGATGGGACTGCTGGCAGATGGAGAAAGGTCTCTTGGACACAAAGCCTTTAACTGCAACTCTTCACCTTACTTCTGGTAAACAACAGATGCACTTCTTAAACTATCAGGTCTGGACCTTCATTAACTCGCTTGTTTATGTCCAGCCTGCACCATCCTGGCTCTGCTGCAGTCAGTGCAGGATGGTACCAGGGGATGGGACCAGCACAGCTCCACTGCACCCCCAGACCTCCCAGTTCAAGCACAAACTGGAGCAATCTCTGCCCCCTGCAAAGCACTGATGAATTCTGCCCTGTTCTGGTTTTCAAACCTACCTAATATTCCCAAGCATGCAGGTTTCAAGATGCCCACTGTTAACCAGGTTCTACAGTCAGTAGCCACTTGAAGTGACCAGGCCTCCCCCTGCTTTGTTTTGGGGCTTTTCTTAAGAAAATAATCAAGTTTCTCCCAAATAAGATGCAGTGGAACAAGATGGAAAGTGGGTACTGTCCCTGACATTTCTAAGCACAGCAGATGTACTTAACTGGCTCCTGTTATTTATTTATTTACTTCTGTAGAGAAAAACTGCTTGTTATTGAAGAAACCCAAATGCTGATAAGATGATGAGAGGTTTGCATGCTGGTTGATGGTCTCACTTTCCCTTATCCTGAATGAATACAAGTATCTATAACTAAATATTTCCCTTAGGGTACTGATGACTGAGGTATGTTTATTGCATTGAGTGAATTTATATATATAATCAGCACAATAAACATTATTAAATTGTCTGAGTAAAATCAAAGCATGAAACACACAGTCAGTGCTGAATTCTAATGATGCTGAATGCCCATGATTGCATGGGGAAAGGATCTTAACAAGCCTTGATTTGAGCTTTGGCATCCGCCTCACAAATCACACGAAATGTTCCCTCTTTAATAGTGCTGAATATTGATAAATGTCTCTGCACGGCACAACAGGGAAGTTGGTCTCTATTGGCAATCTTTACCAAAGTGTGTTTTTTCCTTCTCTACACTCAAGGGTTTACCCTGAATGATTTAATTATAATTTTCCTTGTGTAAGACAAATTAAAGAGGAGAGTAGGAGTGTCATGCCAAAGCAGATTATTTATCTCCTTAACAGATTGCTGTGCACCAAACCCCAGAGCTGCTGCTGCTGCTACTTACAGAAACTGGGCGAAATGTGGGACAAAAGCATAGATGTAATATACATTTAAAGCCCAAATGAATGAAAGCATTAACCCATTATTTATGGCTGGAATTGTTTCATTCCCAGGGAAGCCATACACACAGAGCATGCAGAAGCCAAGTGCAGCAGCAGTGTTCTCTGGCCCAGGAGAGAGGGTGCCTCCTGCTTTTGAATGGATTTTTGCTTTTTGGATGTCCCGAGTGACTCTGGCCATCTACCTGCTGCTTGCTTTTTAGTCACAAAGGAGAAATTTTGCTGTCACTGGGCCCCAAGGACAGCAGCCCCACAGTGTCACCAGTGTCACCAGAGCTGTGTCCCTGCAGCCTGTGCAGAAGCCCAGCCTGGGCTGGCGGCACGGCGACGCGTGGGCACGCCAGGCAGCCAATGACTACTGCTCCTGCTATTTTAAACCCCTTGTTTATAACCAGAATGTGTTTTTACCCAAGATACAGAGCAGATCTGCTGCTCGCCTGCTGATTCTAACACAGGTGCCTCCTGTCTCGCAGGTCTGGAGCAGCCTGGCAACCTGACCTGTGGGATCAGGAACCCCCTAAACACAGCGTGAACTATCCCAGTGACATGTGCCAGAGATGACAGTGATGATAGTAACTCCCACACAACCAACCTGCCTCCTGCAGCCCACTCCTTCTCAAAAGCCCAAGAGAAAGGGGTTGAAAACAGCTTTACAGCACACCCTAAAAGTTAATGTTACCTGTATATGATTATTTATGGCTGCTGGGCAGTCGTTATGATGTGGCTGTGCTTAACTTTTAGGACACTTGCAGATTTTACTATGTGCTTTTTATTGTTGGTTAAATCTAAATAAATAGCTCTTGCTTGTATCAGATCAGAGCTAACATAAGGTTAGCACAGAACGTGCAGGAATGAGGGGAAACCCACAAGTCAAAAACCCTCCCTGGCCAGCCCAGGCTGTGACTTATGTGAGGGGAGGTGGAAGGGCTGATTCCTCCCTGGTGAGCCCTTGCCACAGCCCCATCTGACCGGAGCCTGAGCCAGACTGCCTCCAAAAGTCTCCTTAGATTTGCTGTGCTGAACCAGATGGGTACAAGAACACACATGGATTTAACACTAAGTCCAGCAAACTCATGCTCCCACCAGACCCAGGATTTTTCTAGTCTTAACTTTTGCAATCAAATAATTATTAAACCCCTGCTTGTGCCTGTGCTGTCTTTTGCAAGCCCACTAAGATTTCACTTCTGTGAGCTTTCAACCACACATGTGATGGCAGAGCACAGCAACTCTTCCCTCCCTGCTCACTCCCCACCCGGTACTCCCTGCCTGTAGATAAATATCCTTTCAGAAAGGAAACCAGTGCAAAATATCTCACCAAGAGGAGTTTCTGTGTCACATGAAATCCAGGCAGGCACCAGGGTGCCTGATGAGACTGCAACAAAACCCTTAAGTGCATCAGGAGGCATTCTCCTGCCTGTAGTCTCCTGCTCTACTTATGGATAAACATGTAATTCAATCACTGCTGCAAATGGATGGCATAAAGCCTCCATGTACCAAAGAGAGGCAGGACAAAGCAAAGTCTGTAGCCCTCTTATTTGTATCCCTAAATATACCTATTTTGTATTTTGATATTTCAGAGAATTCAACAGATATGCAAGAAAAGTATAAGGCAAGCTTAATAACACAGGTATTGATTCCAGCACTGAGGATTTACTCTTCTTAACTAAGACAATCTCAAACAATACCATGGCATGTTTATGCCTTCCTAATTAGTCTGGAACTTTAGTAATAAAATCATGTGTATCACCTTGTCTGTAGATTCCAACTGCCTCCAGGCCACAATTACAGGACTCAGACACACAGATTTCCAGGTCTGCTCAATACTATACACAGAGATAATTCTTACTTCAGAACAGATTCCTGTATTTCCACTGCACTTCAAACTGAACTGAATCTGTTTCCTGGTTTATGCCATTAGCACACAGCAGGTGCCTCTATTCAGTGAAAGATCCATCTTGCTGCATGGGATTTTACTTTATATACTCCATAAGAAAAACATAGATAAAAAATTTATTGAAAAGCCATAAACCCATCCTGCTCAGTTCTACATGCAGCAAAAAGGGAATTAATTGTTTAATAAACACCAAATTTTTTTTAGTATCCCATGTAAGTCCTCATGAAAACCACGTCCTTGGCACTTACATGCATTATAAAGATATTCACTGATGTTCCCACACAAGTCCTTGCAATGGGTATATAAAGGATGCCTTACACACACAGCACTTCTTCCAACAGTGGGTGTGCTCTCCTTTAAAATCTATCTATTTCCAGCAGCACTATTTTCTTAATATCAGAAAGATATAAGAGGTATTTATATAGCTTCCCTATCAATCTACTTTCAGACCACCAGAAATACAAACTCTTATGGCTTAAAAATTCCATTATCCTCTTTCTAATGAATGAAAGGAGGACGGAAAGACAAAGCCATCAGTTTCCATAAAATCCAGCTTTCACTAGTGTCTGCTGTAACGTCTCTAGATGGGCAAAGGGACTCTCCAGAATGCAAAGGAGCACTGCCCTCCCCACTGCGCCCACTCCTCGAGACCCTTCCTCCTCCTCCTCCTCCTCCTCGGGCAGCGGCGCCGAGGCTGCAGCCGGCGCTGGCACCCACGGCCCCGGCGCCTGGGCCTGTCTATCTCCCCAGAAGCAAAAGTTACGTTGTTAGACACGCCTCAGTGAAATCTGGGGGTGTAAAGAAACAAACCTGCAATAAAGCATCCTCTGGAATAAAGCAGAGCCCGCGCCGAGAAGCACGTCAACAGACAACCCCTGATTTAAGCCATTTCTTTTAACAATGCAAGCCGAGCAAGTATAAATTAACTCACACTTTTAAAAGCCAAACAACACCAGTTAGCTAATTTTATCAGCGGTTAGAAAAAAAAGAAAAAAAGCCACTTTGTTTTAGAGAAACCTGGTGAACTCAAGCCTACCGTGTCTTGTGAAAGCAGGGAAAACAGTACAAAATGGCAAATATGTTAGATGAGATAGGGCACCAAAATTTGGTAGAAAAATGGGGACTGTACTGACCAATAGATTTTCTTGCTCCCCTCCAGCCCGTAAACCCAAAGCACAACAAGAGCACCACCACCTGTGATGCAAAACTCAAAAAAAACCCCCAGCTTCTTCACACTTCCCAATACGCTTATCCAATGCACTTCTAATTAGCTAATTGTGCCCACATTGATCCAATTAACAAGCCATAAAGATGTGAACAAAAGGAGCACATTCTGCCCAGTGGAGACTCCATTCAACCACGCCAACACCAGGCAGAGCGAGATGCGGAGGACAAAACCGAGGCCAAGGCGCTTGGCCACCGCTCCCGAGCGTTTCACCACCGCTCTGGGATGCTGATCCCAGGTGCTCAGGGTGGTGCAAAGCCTGCAGGCACCTACCTCTCCCGTTTAGGAGTGTGGACTGATAGCTGTCCATTAGTTGAGGCGTGTGGGTTGATGATTAAGGAGGTCTTGGAGGGCGCGGAGGAGGAGACGCAGGTGGTGGACAGGTCCAGGCTGCTGTGGTTGTTGCTGGCTGCCTCCTCCGCTGTGTGCGAGCTTGTCACTTCCTTCCAGAGCTGCTGCAGCTCTGTTGGAATCATGCCTGAAACAAACAAATTGGATAATTAAATCAATTAACAGCTAATTCGGCCGTCTTCAAACAGTAATTAAATCAAAGAGTCAGTAAACAAAGCCTAGTGTTAGTTTTGCCTGTGTGTGTTTTTACGCGTGTATTTTTTTTTTTTTAATAACTAAATGCTAATACTGCACTGCATGACTCTGTTATGCTCTGGTGTGACACCTGCAATACTCATGGAATGCAAAATCCGGGCTGTGGGGCAGAGGGATCCACACAACACCACACCTACACCAAATGTCATGTTAAATATTGTGGGTTTTTGTAATTTTTACACCAAAGGCCCATTTTCAGAGTCCCTGCTTGGGCAAAAATCGCCCCCATGCCCTTAGCAAGGCTGAAAGCAAAGGTGGCCACTGGCTTCTCTATGTTCAGCTAAGAAATTCAATTCCTTTATTTTCCCACTTTTTTTTTAGGAAAGTAACTACTTTCAAACCTGTTATTGAAAACAAGGAAGGTCTTAGGAAAAAAAATACTCAGCTTTATTATTATGACAACATGAACCACAACATGACTAATTTTGTGCTTAAGTTTTAAATGATGACAAATAGCTTTGTTATTAAATACAGTTTTTATTAATCACTTTTAGACGTAAATTATGAATTCATATTGTCTTCCTGAAATGCTTTTCAAATTTTAACAGTCAAATTGATTATACTATGATTATTTCATTAACACACCTATCTTTCTCATTAATTTTGGTTTCTCGAACTGCTCACTTAATTGATGGATGTGTCTACCGAAAAACTGTATAACTTTCTATACAAGTAACACTATTATTACTGTCATTTCTTAGATCGATGCTAATGAGCCATTCAAAAGTAAAATGAAAACAGAAAATAAGCTTCAAGAAAAAATAATAATAAAAAATTGTGGTTTTTTAAATGTGCCAAAGTGGACACCAGGGTTAGGGACTCAACATTCAGTAACTGATGCAAGTGAAAACTGCAAACTCCAATGGGCCAAATGGAAGGTGAACCATGTGCTCACGCTGAGATCATGCTTTTGGATAAAGCTGATGTTTGTGACATGATCCAACAAGTCAAGTTTCTCTCACTGCAGACTATTTCAGTGCTCTTTCAGAGAAGGCCATGGGAAAAAATTAGCAGTAGAGACACGTCACTCAAATATTCAGGGAAAAAATAATAATAATAATAATAAGCCAGTGTCTGTGTGTTTTTAAAGAGGTTTCTCATCAGTGTGCTTCCAGCTCATCGTTTGGGTGACTGTTCATTGTTTCACCATGTTGTAGCTCTGGAGCTATCCTAAGGAAACCTGCCATTTTCTGAGTGTACAGCAGCTCTCACAGGCATGTACCTCACCCAACCTAAGGTACTGAAATAAAAAAAAATAAGGCAGTATGCATTATATTCATTTGAAACACATAATAAAAAATGCCAAGGTCTAAATTTAATTTATTTTTGTCATTTAGAATACAATGGATAGATAATCATCTCAACGTGATCAGCCAAACATCTTTACTTTGCTAAACTGTTAAAGATTTTAATTATGCTAGCTTTGGAGAGCACTGGTCTAATGAGGCGATAGACTCCAGAGAATCTAAGTGGTTAAGAACTGTGAAATGAGTCTGATAGGATTTTTTTATATTCACCGTGGATCGTTTGCATATCAAAGAGGAGTAAATTATTGCACGACAGACCAATAACCTTCCCCGCCTTTCCCAGAGTAGCATTAACAAAAACAGTTGGTCTCCGGTAACGGTTCGCTACAAAAAAAAGCTGAAATCCTTAAGTATCTGCAATTAATATATATTAGAGAAGAGGCTTCAATTTATACATTAAGTGATCAGATATTCTTAGGACACATCCGTTCCTCTAAAGCCACGTCATTTTCCTTTCATCAGCCCCAAACGCCAATTATATTTTGATGGATTTTGTCCCAAATGAGCATTTAGTTATTAGACATATTCAATTATTACTTGTCCCCTGGAATTAAACCTCTGAGCAAATTAAACAAAGAAAAAGGTCAGTACACAAGCCCGTGTCCTGTTTTGCTGTGTGGGGGCTATTATTTTCAAACACCTTGCAAAGTGACAGTGTGGGATGTATTTTTAGCTAACACGCTTGACAGGACTGTCTGCGCACTAACAATTACCTGTGAGCAGGGCTGACCCTTACACACTGTTTACTCAGTTGAAACAATAGTGAATAGACTTGTCTGTTGATGATAACATATTGATATGAGAACATATGAGCCGACACCTATTTTTATTTTCCAGAATAAGCAAATAGGGAAAGAATAACTGGCCTTTTTTCATTTTTTTTTTTTTTAATCTGGATTTCTGCAGGTTTTTAATTAAACACAGGCTATCATCCACTCTCCTCTCCCTGTTTTCCACTTTCCTTTCCTCCTAGTCACTTCTGGATCTACCAAAGAAAAGACTGAAAATGTTACAGCCACTGAAACAGACAGACACATGATATTTATGCCTCTAAAAGTCAAAGTGTTTCATCTAACTTCCCATACAAATGTAACTCTCCTTAGTACTAACAACAACTATACCACAGATGGAAGGAAAAATAAAATATACCCCGTTGTGTGGGGGAAAATGCTGGAGGTAGTAAGGATTTTAGGCTGGGTGACATTAATTTAAAGAGCTAACTGTGATGTCATACATGTCTGCACACAACCCCTTGCCAAAAATTGATTACGTCACCTGATTAATAAAATAAAATTAGAAATAGCCTCTCTCCTCCTGCCCTAAATTTAGTTCCTTAAGAATAATTCTGGAGAGAATTCCTGACTAGCCTGTCGAAATGGGCAGCTGAAAGGTATGCTCATCACTCATCCAGCAAAATGGTTAAATAAAATAATAGAACAAATGGCAAAAGCAAGTCAAATAGATCCACGACCACTCGCAATAAATTATGTAATTTACCATTTAACAGTCTCATTTTAGCAGTGAGAGCTAAATTCCAAGTCAGATTCCCAGAACTGCACTGCAATTACCCGGGATCGCTGTAGCTTCCTACGGACCAGGAACGGGATTCAGACCTGGAACTGCCAAATCTATGGGAGCAATCAGGCACCTGGATGTCTCAGTCCTATTATTTTCACTCACTGGTGATGTGAAGTGTGATTTGCAGTTTCATTTTGAAGATACTGAAGATCTCACTCTTGCAGCTCAGAACACTGCTGAAATGGGGTTTATTTTAAAATTGCTGCTTTGTACAGATGTAAAATCTAGATTACAGAAGTGTCTAAATACTAAGCAGCAAAGATTACACAAATATAGCATTAAAGGATGTGCTATTTTGTTTAAGACAATAGGGGAGCACTAAAAACTAAAATGAAACTAAAATACAGATTTAAACAATCTATTAGTTCTGAAAACATAACGAAAATGTCACTTATGAAGTAGCATTCTCTCCTTGGAAACATTTATTACTATTACAGATACTTAAAAATAAAAGCAAAATATTTTTAACTGAATTCACAGCTACATTTTCTAGAGGGATGATTTTATTTCTTCTATACACACTTTTACAGTATTTGTCTCAGTCTTGCAAACTGTTCTGGAAACAAAAGGGCATGAGAGATGTAATTTTTTTTTTAAATAAGAAGTGTCCATTACCAATTACTTTAAACTATAGCCCTGGCTCTTCATTGCATTTTTCAGGACAACTAGTCCTCTTGATTATGAAAGAAAATGTAGGCACAGGTTTAAAAAATGTATGTTGTGGGGACAGTTGACAGATTACCGCTCACGGAACTCAATTTCCCAACCCCAGGTATCACCGGCTCAAAGACAAACAGAGTTGCTCAACCTCTTTGTGTCCTTGTACCTCCATACCCAGGTGACCATGTTCAAGCAAGCAGAAAGTTGATTTAAACCTCATAATGACATCAGTTTTAAGCCATCGTCTCTCTGATAAAAAGGAATAAAATATCGTGCTGGATTGCAGCGTGCCTCGAGTCCCTCTTTCCTGCCGGCTCCCGCCGCCCCCAGCGCTCGCAGCTCATTTCCCTGCCAGAACCAGCCCTCTGTGCTTATGTTTGTGCCGTGTCTGCCGTGCAAGTCAGCACCCTCAGGTTTTAAATACGCTCCTGGGCGAGGACTAATAGTTACACTTCCCTGCTAACCATATCAATCAATGCCACGACGGCTGAATTACCTACTGGTGTCTCCGATGTGTTACCGCACAGATTACACTTCATGCATCACCACATTCATTTCTTTCACATTACACATGAGCGTGTCTTGTCACTGCCCAATTGCCCTCCTTTGGACAGCTTAACTGATGGACTATACAATGAACCTCACTGAGCCAACTTAATGGTATAGGAGCTGTGGGAAAAATTAGCAAGGTTGAAGCCTGAGTCCGGTGGGTGTGTGGGAACAGCCCGGGATGCTTCCAACAATAAATCTGAGGCGTAATTAATGCATGTTACAACATCTTGCAAGCAGAAATGGCATTTCATCTACGTGCCCTTTTTTCCTGGACTCATTTCACACCTTCTCCCCATCACTTTGCATCGATGGTGACTGACCAGGTACGCCCCAAGCCTGATCCTGCAGCTCCCAGCTGGGCACCACCTTCCCATGGATCAGCCTCCAACTCCTGCACAGTGCTGCTCTACACCAGGCATCCAGTTTTGGGATGCTGGGAAGTTGAACTGAGATGTGGGGAGTCAGGGGTCAGGCCCCCAAAAGCTCAGCCTCTCAACACAGGGCTCAAATACCTTCCTGGGTCTGGTAAAAATAAGCTTAAATGAAGCACGTCAGCCACACAGCAAAGCAGACTCCACTCCCCAGTTTGGCCTCTGTTTATCCATATAAGTTAATATTCACCAGCCACCTCACTCTCCTTTTTTACAGCTATGTACACAGAAAAAAAAGGAGGGTGAAGAACAGAAGCAATTTTGTCTTTTCCCCTCCATTTAAGTGAACAGAGCTGGATGTAAACTCATTGTATGATTTAGAAACTAAGAACAACCCTAAGGCTGCTTTCAAGATCCCAAATAATTCAAGCTGGACTGACTCAAGCTATAAAGGTGAATGTTCAAATTTATTATGGGGCAAAGGAAGGAGAAGGCAGGATTATTCAGAAATACCAGCATCATGGTTGATGCCATGGCATGCCTGAACCGTGCCAACTCCAAACAGTCTGCTTTAACCACAGCAGCCAGAGCTCAGGCAAGTCTGTTGAACTGTCCCACGGCTTACAGACAAACCCAGTTTAAAAAGTAAAATAATAAATTTGAGCCAAAAAAGAAAAGAGAGAATAAAGCCCCTAGCTTATAATCACTGTCAAAAGTATTGTGGATTTAAGTAGTGCTTTCAGTGTATCAATGTCTTAAAAAATAAAATAAATTGGGGAGATTTCAGCAAAGCAGTAACTTCTTGCAGAGTGCAGGACTGAATAAAGATGTAGGAGGATCTAATTGTCAATAACACCATTAGAATTAAATGGAGTTAATCCCAATTTGCCTCAGTGCGGAGGAAGGAACAGAAGCACCGAGGCAGTGACACGAAGGCTGCGGAGAGCAGCCGTGTCCCCTGTCCCTGGCAGCCCCAGCCAAGGGCACTCAGAGCTCCCCAGCCTGCAGGTCAGAGCTGCTCTGTGCCAGCTCACAGCCAGGCTGGGACCAGGAAGGCTCAGTCAACACATCTGGGAAAGGAAAAGCTGCTCTCACACACCCTTAGCCATGCAGCCAGCACCAGGAATCAATAAAGACTCCTCCTGTGAAGGATTCCGAGCCCAGATGAGCACGACCAGCAGCTCTGAGTCTGCCAGACTGGCTACAGCTGTGCAAACTGCACATGAACTCTACGCCCTCTGCACCCTGCCAGTCAGAGCAGCCCAGGATTGCAGCACCGCCCTTCCCAGAAAACACCTTCACAATGCCCACCCTGCCCAGCAGAACCTTTCTGTGCTTATTATCCTATGAGCCTGTGAGCTCTTTCCTCCCCCCATGAGACAATTCTGTGTGAGAGTGCACCTCAGCCCCTCACCTACCTTGTGCAAGGGGTTGCAAAGGCAGAGTAGGCTGCCCGGGCTGGATGGTCAGCAGCCCCTGACGCTGCAGAGACAGGAGGTGCTGCTGCTGCAACTGCTGCATCTGTAGGAGCTGCTGCTGGAAGGCCAACTGCTGCGTGGCCACTTGCTGCTGCTGGGGCTGGAAAAAACAACAACAAAAAAATTAAAATGCACGCTTGTTAATACAATAGCAAAGCAAAGGATTCACAGCGCTCCTCAACTTGCTTCAATTTCTGATGGCAGTCACTTGGTACCAAGGCCAAGCCAGTGAGTCCACCACCCCTGGCAAGGACCCCAAGGTATGGTTAGATGCTGGAGCTAACACAGGGCTGCAGATTCCCATCTCCAACCTAAATCCCTGCTGCCATCCCAACTACAAATGTATATAGCATTTCTTGGTGCATGTGTTCATGTTTTACCCCAGACATGGCCGTGTTCCAGTGGTGGGTAAAGCAAAAGCTGATGAAAATCCTGGGTAATTCTTTGAGGCAAAGAACATGAGAATCACACCCCATGATCACATCACACTTAGATGTAACAAGAAACCCTGCACTGTGCTCTGTTTGCTCATTCAAGGGCTGTCTCAACTATTAAGGCAATTCGACTGGCTTAATTTATGGTATTTTATACTCACTCTCTTCTTCATCCATCAAGCCTCACAATACTTTCTGTTACACTGGAATTATTCTGTGCTGTATTTAAGGCTGCTACTTCTGCACTTTGAAATTTTTAATTATTCTCACTAGAAAGAAGATGGAGTTGCTTTACTCCACAGGGATGTGAACCTTGAACCTTCGAGGTGTAAAAGAACATGTTGCTTTTCTCACTACTGTACCCGGAGAAGCTTTTAACTACTCTGTTTATCACTTCTGACATAAATAAATGAGAAAAAATCAGACCTTTGAAGAAGAAAAACTTCATCTAATATTGTTAATTAGCCATGACAAACGATGAAATAACATTGTAAATCTTTCATAGAAACAGCCACTAGATTTTAATTACACACATTCATAATTTAGCAAACAACATCTTACTTGAATGTGAGTGTTTAATATGTACAGTACTCGAGGCTTCAGAGTCCTTAATTTTGTTCAGTTAAGGAAGCCTCTAGGTTTTGCTTCCAAGCTCATCTTGTGTTTTATTTGCTTTGTTCTCTAAAATCCATGAAAGGCTTTGCATTTTGATAAATATCTTTTTATTTATTGTACAATGACAGGAGGAAAACTTTTGTTGTGTAAAACATCAATACATCATGCCAGTGTTTAGCAGTTCCTTGTGCTAGCCAAAAAAAATTAATGTAGATTTCCTTAGTAATTATCTGAGTGATAGAAAGATAATACAGTGCAGTAGTACAATAAATAGAAGGAAATTATCTAATATCCCTAATCTGCTAGGAATCATATCAAGGTGGAGGTCTTATACACATTATGGCTAACAATTATGGAAAGAAAATTAACTCTTAGCAAACTGCACACTTTCACAAACAAACCCCAGCCAGATCTCAAGCTTTCTGTCACCTTTCCTTGACACTAAGCCAGAGGATCACTGGCCCCACTCCCTACTGGTGTTACACAGGGAGAAAGTCCCACCAGAGCTGCTGGAGCACAACTGACAGACACCAACTGTGGGTTTGACCTCCACCTTCTCGTGCCACCATGCCCCATCAATCCTCATACGGCAACTGGCTGAATACCCACAACTCTGAGAGCCAGCCATTCTATTAGTCTTGTTTATAAACTCAATTTATCTTACTTCCAAAGAAAACCTTGGACTTCAGGAACACATCTAAACAAATAGGTGTTTGGATATTCTGAAACTCGTAGAGTTTACATTTCTTTGCAACAGCTTGCTCTGACACATCCATTTGTTGCAACTATTTGCAACAGCACCATATGCATGCAGGCCCCAGCAACAGTTGTATTGAGCTAAAGTAACGTTTCCCTCCATAAATATTAATTTTAAAATATATACACTTAATGTATTTATATTAATATATTTATATTATTAGTACTAGTAGTAAGCTGTGTTTTACCTATTTGCCATAAGAGTGCAAAGTTAACACACGGGGTTTTTTTAAAAAAGCCCCTTTATATCAATTGAATGATGCCCTTTTGGTTGTCTTCTCAGCTATCCTAAGAAAAGCTCTTGAACACACTCTACTTTGAAAAGCCAGGATATAAAAGTATACAAGGCCCATTGTCCAAGAAAGAATTTAAAAGCAAGACACGTTGCCAAACTGCGCTCCCCACCCAGTTACCAAACACAGGATACAAGGCAGTTTGTTTACTTCTCACAATTGAATGCATACAAAAAAGGTCTCGGTGCAGTCCTGTTGTCAGGTCAGTAGTCAGTGTTAAAATGCTGAAATATCCTGATAAAACTTGCATTTTTGATCCCCTCCCTAAAGCTTCTGTCAAAGGTCTGTTTTCCTTTCTTAGGTTACTCCCTACTGCCTAACATAAACTGTCACAGCGCCGGAGGACAAACGGCCCCGCTCGGGAAACCGCGCGCTCCGTCCAGCGCCGCGGCTGCGCCGGACCCTGACTCCCCCAGCTCTGGGGAGCCCCGAATTGTCCAGGGGAGAGCAGGAACAGGGCTGAGATCCCCCCAGCACCTCTGCCCCTCGCTGTCGGGCACGGCTCGGCCTCTGCCACCCGCACAGCCCTCAGTGAAACCCCGGGAACCTCGCTGGGGTCTGTGTGCTGCTCTGCCCGGGGCTCGGGTCCCGTTCAGCTGCGGGGCTGGGGAGGTTTGCTGTGTTTTCCTTTTTTCACCAGAGCACAATAGGACAAGGCACTCACAAAATGACTTGGGGGATGCCGTACATGAATACGCTTGTTCCATCTGTCAAGGTACAAGCTCAGCCCTCGTTAGCACGGCAGCCGCTGGCCCCCACCATGGCACTGCCCGGCAGTTTTCAGTGCCAGAGGGAGGGGGAAGAAATAAAATGATACAAGACCACCTTTTCCATGCTAATTTAGCAAGAATAACCTCCTTAAGCTGGGCTGAACAAACCTGTGGGGTGAAATGCATTGTTGAAATGGATCTCCACTAAAACCATCAGCAAAAATACTCCCCCCCAAACCCCTAGAATAAGCTGGAGAGAGTTAGGTCCTTGTTCTCTTTCCAGCTATCGTGTTAAAATGCTCTTCTTGAAACAGGAAGGAGTCCTTTCTTATTGTTGCTTTCGCTAGTGTAATATCAGAAGTGTGACCACAGTAAATCAGTGTGTTAGATATTGAAATGCCATCACATTGTCTAACTTCCCTTCTTGTCTTTTTTAACACAAAGTATTTTTTTTCTTTAAGCTCCAAGCCCTCATCTTTGTGTCTGAGATGCTCTCCTGTCTGACAACAGCAATTTAGAAGAGTTAACTTTTATCGTTCATTCTGCTGTGTAACTTTCCCCTTCAAATTTCTTTATCTGCCCTCTGAGCTCATCTGAACTTTCATGTTCTCCCAGCATGTAGGCTTGCATTCAAAACTATGTCTAATAGACCAAATAAGAGGTTAATAAGAAGTGGCAACAGAAAGAAAAAATACAATCCCTGGTAACTGATAAGAATGACAGTGGCAGCCCTTTATTGTTTGTCTTCAAATATAGAGTTAAAGATCTTTAAAAAACTAAATTTTGACGCCTTTGAAAAGAAAGAAGCACAAAATAACAACAGGGGGTTATTGCCTGCCAGCCACAGGGGAGAAGCTCCATAATTCTTATTCTCCCTTTTGAAGGCTGTTAGAAATCTGATTCAAAAAAGCAACAGCAGAAGGAGAAAGCCTCTTGAGGCTATCGCCATTTCCTGTGATCATGCATAATGCGTTTCAAAAGTGGGTTTTTACCAATTCTGTTGATCAATTGCACCTCCTTCATATTCCCTCTTTTTTCTGCTGTGTTTACATCTGATGTGACTCAATGACAAGCGCTGTCTGAGACTGTGAAACAGACCTGTCATGTTGATTTATGGGCGCATCAAACCACGACTTGTCCAAACTGAAGCTCGCAGTTCATTAATTAGAGAGTTGTGACTTTGAAGTCAGCTTTCAGACTGTGGTTTTTAACATTTGGCTTAATTTATATGCTCTTGAATGTGGATCTCTAAGGAAAAAACTGAAATTCCCTTCTTGTCTTTGAACTTCTTTTGACCGCACAATAATCATTTCTTTGTCCAGAGTGATGCCTGCATCCCAGAGTCATTAACGCGCATTGAACTGCCACTGATGAGTAAGCCCTACTGAATTAGAAAAACAGCCAGCAAAACAAAGCTGAGAGCATTCTGCACAGTGATATCTCACAATTACATGCCTTCCCTCCCTGTGCCATTTCCATTTTAATTACTGTTAGTCCTTTAGATTTACATTTTAGACACTTTTTAATCTGTTCCCTTTTTATTATAGTGGCGCCCGTAAGCGCGCTATGGTTAAGGTTGTGTCAGCGTTTCCATTATAAACCCCCCTGTTTTCAGGGGTTTATAACTCAGCTGGAAAAATTCACTCTGGGTTGAAACTTGGCACAGGTGGCACGATTTGCCAAAATTTCAAGGGGAATGGGGAGCAGAAATCGGTGCATGCTTTGAGCAACACCCCTTGTCAGGCGACACGAGCGCAGCCGCTGTCACCGGACATCACCCAGTGTCTCGCGCCAAGAGGCAGCTTTCTAGGATCTACCTAAGCCAGCACTGATGTCAGATTAAACAGCAAAGTCTCAGACTCCTCCAGACTTATCAGGTGGGCTCAGCACCTTAAAGTAAATGTAACGCAGGAAAATTAAATCTAAGCACACCAAAACCAATGAAGCTTTGGATGTGACAGGTATTTTGGAACGGAAGTGCATCTAAAGGACAGGCAGAAACTACCCTGGCCTGTCCCCTCCAGTTATGGACCATGGTAGCATCAGAGCAAGGTCTCCTGCCACCTCTTCTCTGTGTCACCACTGATGCTGCTCCAGTGTGAGGAATGTGCGACCAGAACCTCCCTGGTTGGAAAGTGCAAGCCCAAACTCAACACCTCTCGGCATTTTGCCTTGTTTAGAGAGGACAGCAGCGATCTGGGCCTGCTGCCTTGCCCCCTCCCCTCTCCACCATAACTAACTCCCCAAAGCACTCTCCCAAGATACAAGTCTAGATGCCTGCTCCAGGACTCATACCAAACAGCAAGGCCTGGTCCTCTGCTATAAAATATGTGGCAGCGAGCAAATGGAAAGCACAGGAAAACACAGGCGAAAACAGGACAATAACTCTAAATCTGAAAGCTGAGGCCCGATAGAGTCAGTTCAGTTGTGCAATCATTTATAAGATGAATGACAGTTTAATAGCCACTAGACAGTCCCCAGGGATCTGTGGTTTGAAAGTAAAATGGGTATTGTCTGTACCTCTTTAGGCTGTTTTCCAGCATGTTGTTGCTGTAAAAGTTGAAGCTGCAACTGTTCCTGTTGTTTCTTATAAAACTCTTGAAGCTGCTGCTACAAAGAAAAGGAAAGATGGTAAGTAACAAAGTGGAGAGCCAATTCAGTGTCCCTTTTGGTGTAACACACAAACTGTGATTTGAAAAATAGCATCCTTTTATCTGTAATGGTCTGACCTTTAGTTTGAAACTCAACAATAAATTCAGTGCACACTGACTATTCTTGGCATTATCGTTTGAAAAGTAATCTCCAAAATGAACTGATGAAAAACATACCATTTTCTACACAAACTAATTAAAATAAGGCAAGGAATGACCTTTGATTGTAACAACAAAGCCAAAATGCCCTTGCTGAGAGAGCCTGGCGGATCTCTGTTGTGAAACACACATGCTTTCTAAATGATAGGGTTTGACTGTATTAAGTGTTGTTCAATACATGCACAGACATCCTGGGAAATGCTCTCCTCCACGCGTTGCCCAGATGTGCTCTGTGCGCAGGCAGCGCTCCGGCTGCGGGCAGGACGGAGCCTGGGAGCCAGGAGGAGCAGGCAGGGTTGGGCTGGGGGGATGCTGACACCCACCCACCCACCCGGGCTCCCTGAGAGCCCGCTGTGCCAAACCCTGTGGTAACAGAGCCTCGGGGCTTGTTGGTGGCCAGCTTCCAGCTGAGAAAGGACCATGGGCTGCGAGAAGCTCTGACACACAGCCCAGCATATGCTGGCTGAAATCAAACAGGCTTGCAAACCTCTCCACTCCTGTTTCCACAGCCCTTTACGGTTCCAGATGGAAATAACGAGGTCTAAATTGGGAAGTATGGCCCTTCTACCTTGTTTATTCCAATTAGTCAGGGCACACCAAGCCTTCTGAGGGATGCAGGCAAAAGCAACAGGGACATCTGCCGAAGTCCTGACACTTAAATATGCATCTGTATTATTTAGCTGATCTTGGAAACACTCCTAGCACTGCTCTCTGGATTTGTTTCCAGTAGCTATTTCTAGAATTAAAAACAAAAGAGCAGTCAGTGCAGCTCACAGCAAGGCTGCTCCAAGGTTCAGACCTGAGATGTGGGCAGCTTCTTTCCCCAAGGGTGCTCCAGGAGGTGAAGCCTCCAGCATCCATAGGGGCCACCTGAGCAGCTGTCAAGGAAACAATTACCTGTTGAAGCATGAGTGCCTGCTGCTGTTGGAGCAGGACTTGGAGTTGCTGGGGAGTTAGCACTTGTTGCTGGAGGATCTGCTGCATTTGCTGGGGAGTGATCACTTGAGGTGTCATCATAGCCACCGACACTGGAACCTGAAGGCCAAGAGGAGACAGAGAGGGTCAGAGCACATCCCCACAGCTCCTCCATCATCCCCATGCCAGGGGAGCCCATTTCTGGCATCAAGGGGGCTGAAGGTGAGAGTCCTCACAGCCCACCTGGCCAACACACAGGTAATGATCACACCTTCCTAAATTCCCCTTTTGCAAAACACTATCGGATGGAAATTCCTTAAAGCAAGTAATATGGTAAAGATTTATTTATTTTCACAAGAAATCATCAGCTGGGTCCTTCCCCTCCCAGAAAGCCCTTGCCTTCTGTAGAGAAATCCAACAGCCAAATATCCCGCGCTGATGGGATCTAGACCCTATTACGACAGGTTTTTCAGAAAATTGAAGGAAGGCTCAGTGATGTGAATAACAGCACTAGACTCCTATGCAATTTTTACAGAAAGGCCCTACCACGATGTCTTTACCATTCCATATTCACCCAGCATACAGATGTCTTCAATTCTTTCATATTATGTGAGATACCATTAAAAGCCGCTTTCCATGACATTTCAGTGACAAACAGCTACAGTGATGAACTTGATAGCATTTCATATTTGCAACTGTTAACACGTTTCTGCACGGGCATCTTTGCAAGGAACCTGTACACTGTATCTGAAAGGATGATGTCTTGTTCAGATAAAACACTGACATTAAAATGACAGGCTGTCTTGGCCAAGGTTACACAAATTGTATTCAAGCGGATACCTAATGACAATGCTATGAATTCTGCAAGCTTTCTAGAATGTAATTTAGCTATTCAAAATAATCACTGCACTTGTGTTTAATTTGCAGACTACATGAGAACCATTTTGTCAGTCCCAGTAATGCAAGAAGACTATTTCCCTAGAAACCCATCCCTCTACCCTCCACTCCAAAAAAGGAAAAGAAAAAGAGGGGAAAAAACAATAGAGGAAAAGACAAAACCCATATGAGTTTTATCAGTAATATTGAAGCACCTTACTTTTCTGTAGTTTTAAATCAAACACATGACAGCACAAAACTAAAAGCAGTAAAGGATATACTTTGCTAAAATGGATCTCCTGTCATCTCATGTATTACAATAAAAGCTAATAATATGTTTAGCACTTTTTCTGTGCACCACTTTTAAAAAAAATCAGCAGACAATAGCTGATCAGAAGATAAAGGAGTTTAAAAAAAAAACCTCCAGTGTAGTAGTAAGCAAGAGAGAAATGCAGTATTAATTTTATGTAACATAATGTCTTAATATGCAGTTTATCTTGACTTTTTCACATGATTTGTCCTGTCATTTGCATAGCAAGCTCTCATTCCTAATTTCACAGTCATTATGCACTGATGTCCTGATTTCTCAGCATCACTAATCTTGATGAACTAAAAATGGTTCCTGAAGGTCAGACGCATGTACAGCGCACATCTCCCCGTGTTGTTGTGTACATGCCGTGTGCCAGGGCCAGACACTGCCTCCAAAACATTTGCCTGAGCAGAGCCCAGCACCATCCCATGACATCCCATTAATGCCAACATGGCGAGGTCCTCTGAGCACTTCCCGTGGCACAGCACATTCCCACATCACTGATGGGGTGGGCAAAAGGAGATTTAATTACAGGACAAACACCAGAACCACCAAAACCAGTGGCCATTCTCTCATGGTGCCATGTCCCTGTACCTATGGGCAAGCCACCACCCTGCCATGCAGGACCAGCTCTGAGGACACTGAGTCATCACGATGGGTAATCCCATTAATTCAGAATATCTTAATCCACAGTCTTTTACAAACTTTTCTGGGAGTAGAAAAATTATTTAATTAAATCCTGCCGTCACTATCTTCGCCCCAAAGCGTGACTCACCTTCATTATTCTCATCCCCAGAGAAGTTTACTTTACCCTGGGGTTTGTACTACCTCTTATTGAAGCTGGACCAAGCAAACAGAAGAGGAAACATGCTTAAGTATGTTTTCTGTGCCCTTCTTGGAAGATAGACAAGACAAATACTCTTCAGTCAGATTTATGACGACAAGCAGGGATGCAGACAGGAATAGGGTGGGGTGCTGTAAACCCTACACATCGGTGATTAATCCAAAGGGCTGCATTCTGCCGTCAGCTGGGCAGGGACAACTCCCATTCACTTCCATGGCCTCTCTGCACGTTTATCTTGGGACAGATCTGGCGATTAGGCCCTATCTTTGAAAACTGGCCACGTACCTTCCAGTAACAAATCTCTTAGCTGCACACTCCTTGCTAGAACAGAAGCACTTAAGCAGAAACAAAAAAAATAATGCATGTATGTACTGCACACAGTGACAGAGTACAAGTACACAGAGTACGAGTTTGTGTCGGTCCGTTTGACTTCATTTTACCATCTGAAACCACATTTTCACACCACACCTGCGCTTCTAAAGAAGGTGCTGCCTTCCATTTATAAACACAGCTAACAGCCACATTTAGCCACGGCCTGTACTTTAGTTTATCACAAAAGCAACTTACGGAAACCTTGCACAAACAAATCTAAATGAACCAGAAACTATTGTGTTAAAAATTACAACACATATCCCAGACGAGTGTGGGCACACACATACTGTCTGAGGGACTTTAAATAGTTAAGAATGATGGCCTATATATCCACTCTCTTAACTCCCAACGTCCAACTTTTCCATGTAGCTAGTCCCTGGTAATACTAGGAATCAAAGGGCATGCAGCACCAGCAATAGGCTATTATAGCCCACACTTTATTACCCATTACTACCGAGGTCATTAGCGGTAAGAGTGATTGTACCGGTCTTAACCTATTGATCATTGTAACTACTATCATTTAATCCCGTGTTGAATGTCTGGAAAGCTGCTAAAGGCACACAAGAGAGAGTGCTTTAGTGATGAGAAATATAGCCAAAGCTTGGAAATTACACTTTGATTCATAAAATCTAGCCAGTGGTTTAAATCAATAGTATTTAAAACAGTCATGTAAGTTCTTAACTACAGCTCTCTAATATTTATGGGTCCCTTTTTGAGTGTACTCAGTCAAAACTAAACTTTATTTTAGATACTGTGCAATATACTTTACATTATGTTAGATAAAAAATATTTATTTCTGATATTTTGTCTGATAGTAAATGAAACTTAAACCAAGAGCTATAAATTCATTTTAGATTTCTATCTCTCAGATGTCAACTTAAATGTGTTGCCAAAAAAAATTACAAACCAACTTTAAAAATGACTTAACTGTTTAAGTACATGAAAATGAGCATGTTTTATGAGTTAACAATGAATCACAGAAGGCAGTCTATGAAGAACTAAAATAATTCTGTCTTACTGCCTTCAGGGAGTTGAAGTTCAAATTAAACTACTGGCAGATATATTTAAAGAATGCTAGGTTAGCATGCAGAGAAGAAATCAATCTTTTATTTTTTCTTTCAAGTTGTTTATTTCTATTTTGCACTTGAAACATGATTGTTGTTATTGATATGATTAATGAACTACTTTTGGTATTGTTGACTGATAACAATAGGGTGTGGTAGATACCCAGCTGCATGTAAACCTGGCAGCAAAGGTAAAAATACAGCTGCAGTTTGGCTTTGGGAGCTGTGCTAGTATGGACCTGCTGACATGCTAATACCATCAACGGCAAAAAATGTCTTTAATACTCACAATTGTCTTCGCTCACTGCTTCTGTTTCTCCCAGGGTTTTGCCTCCGCTCCTCTGCATCCCCCAAAGCCCTCCTGGCCCCACAGTCCCCTCTGAGACCCTCCCATTTAAAGCCCTAAAAACGCCCTATTTTGGCAAGACCGACCAAGGGAAACTTCCACAAACTTGGGCCAAGCTCCCCTTTAACTTCCCCACGAAATTACAGCAGGGATGCATTTGTCACTCCTCCACACAACCCAGACAAGGGTCACGGGGATGAAAATGATTTAGTCCTATTTAATCATCTCCATTCCTTCATTTTTTGGTGATATTAATATAATTAAATACTAGCTAAATAATTTCAAGTAGTTTAATCTTGTATGAAGGAAAAAAAAAAAGGAAAAAAGAAGAATGCCATTTTCACACCCCGTGCCTCCGGTGCTGGATACGGCTGCAGTCCTGTTAACTGTCAGCAGGCATGCATGGAAGATGGGGAGGATTTCCTTAATTCATAAAGAATAACTCTGCCAGAAAATCCTTTTCTCCTGCAATCTATGTTCGAACTTGATTTCAGTCAGCCCTCATCCCAGGCACCTTGGATTTCCAAACAGCAATTCTTCGGTTAAAGATTTTGTGATAAAAGTTAAACGGAGCAAAACAGCTGAACACAGAAAAGAACAAGACGCTGAGGAACAGTTAAAAATACTGAACTACAGTAAAAATAGCTACGGCCAGACAAAACCAAACAATGAACTTGAGCTGTCCTATTAGCAAGATATTAAATGCAATATATTTAAAATACTAAAAAAAATCAGGCGGAACAATGCAAAACAGGAGAAGATAAAGCACTGACACCCTGTCAAGCAGAGAGGCACGATGCCACAAGCCAGAGCAGAGCCCAGCAAAGTAAGAAGTGCTGAAGGCAGGCAGGACCTGCTTCCATCCTGAGACTAAAACATTTCCGACACAGTATTTCATCCTCCAAAACCCCACACAAAACGCCACTGTCGGAATTATTCACGCAGGAACTGCCGGGCTGGTTCATTATGCGAAATGGAATCTCACTTTTAGACTTAGTTCTTTTGCCATAATACAGCACAGCACATTAAGACAGGTAATGTTTATTATATTAATGTAAAATCAGCTAAGTAGTCTGTCATTAGCATAACTGTGCTCTCTGTAACAATACAACTCCCTATTGTAAGAGGGAAAAAAACCTCCTTAAAATTAAATTAGCGTTTTATTATTATAATTTTGTTTATTGTATTTTATCAGGAGTGAAGATCTCTTTCTGACCCACAGAAAGCAAAACGATGGGCTATGCTGACATTCCCTGGCATGTCAGGATGTCTGCCGTCTTCTGCATTCTCTTCTAGCTGAGGAAAAATGGGAATATTTTCGTATTTGTTTACAGAATGAAACATCTGATCTTATCTTCCACTTCTCATGCATACCAGGTTTCTCACTAAGTGCCAGGATAATTGTTTCTGCTATAATAAATACCCATTTAATTTGCATAAAAATATAAAGTTTACATAAATTAAATCCTTTCTACATCTAACATTTGTCAAATAGAGACTAAACCAGAAGATACACACACATATCCAAATATCCCTTTAAAAAGATGAGTGAGATTTAAAGCTTGAGATTACCATCATAATTTTTCACATTTTAAAAAGTTACCATTTTTGTTTCCATCTCTAGCATGAAAGGAAAAATTATATAACCTGCTGTACATGGTTTGAAAGAGTGGTGATTTTATAATGATTCACTTTAAAACTAAAAAAAGAAAAAAATCCTGCATTTTTTTCCAGAGTTTAGGAAGGGAAATGTTAGATCAACATATTCTGCCAAAAAAGCCTCAAATAAACCAAAAGCAATCCTGCTTAGAAACATCCAAAATACCCCTAAAGCCCTTGAAAACCCCTTGAAACCCTCTCTCCCAAACACCCTTAATATACTGAGAATGATCATGGTGTCAGACTCCTTACATTTGTGTATTAATTCATACATACATTATGGAGAGCTTAATTAAATAATAAAAGACCACGACTGAAGCAGCAACATTTAATATGCCCAGAATTTCATGTGAGTGAAAGGGAAGTGTTATACAGAGGGGATTCTTCTTTTTTTTTTTTTCTTTTCTTAGGGCAGATTTTAAAGAACTGCAACTCCCAACAGATTTCTAGGAAGGATGAGCCCCCTCTACATCCCTGGCTATTTTTTCCTGCAAGAATCAAATCCATAGCTGCCTGCTCTTCAAACCCAGGGCATTTGAGATGACGTACATTGTCGGGGCCAGTTGAAAAAAAAATTACTGATTCTTGAAAAAAAAAAAAAAATCCACCTGGTTAAATCATGCTGTTTATTTCCCACACAATCCAGAGCTCTGCTTAAACACTCGGGTTGGCTTTGCCACTCTGATTGCAAGGGACGCCTTGATAACAGTTGTAAACTTTATTTGCTTAAAAATGTGCAGGTTTTCACACCTATGGCAGACACCTACAGCTAAACATCACAGCTAAGCACAACGGTGCAAATTAGAATCTAATGAGAAAACATCAGTTGCTTCTTTGACAATTTTGCCATTCACTGATTTACTTCTAATGAAGACGCACTCCAACCAGCCAGCTCGCCGTGTTAAAGGTCAAAGCACGTTCAAAAAAATGCCTCACAAAATCAAGGCAAATGGGAAACCCGCAAAGAAACCTTCTCATAAAGTGGCGTGGCAATTAGAGTAATTGTGCAAAAAGCCGTCTTCGGTAAAAAGTAAAAGAAATTAAGCTGCCACTACTGTAACAGGTTAGATGAAAATCAAAATTTAATGTATTCTCCCTTGTGTCATCTTGTTTTGTCAAGACATCAAATAGAATTGGAAAGTACAAAATAACAAGCCCTTGAGAAATCACAGAAGCCGACCTTTTTGATGTTGTTGGTTTACCTTGTTCTCAGTTATTTGAACAATGATGTTTCAGATTTAAGGGCAAGATAAAGCTTAAAAATTAAAACCCGTTGTCAGTTTGGGGAGGAGGGGTTGTTGTCCCTCCCAAATAACAGAGCATCTTACCTAATCAATGAAGGCAAATCCGTCCGAAACTAGTGCACAGAACAATTAGCAATTCCACTTATTTGTTCAATATTCAGTCTGTGTTCTATAACATTCATTCAACTTCAATACAGACTACAGATCCTCCTGCTAGCGCAGGAAACCGCACTGGAAAGGTTAAAAAGAAAAAAAAAAAAAATAGAAGAAAAAAAGGCTGGGGCAGAGATATTTGGCAGTGCTGCTTCTCTCCCAATCTCTACACAGCCACTTCAATCTGCAGATGAGTCTATGGTGGATTTTTTTCCCCCTTTCCTTTTAACTGGAAAGCGAAGCTGAACAAGTAAGCACCTTATAAAAACAAAACAGGACAGAACATTTTAACTGAACTACAGCAAAGTAGTTTCCAGTAATGCAGTTCTGCTTTCAATAAAACAAACAAACTGCTTAAAACCAGCCAAGCCTTTCACCAAACAATAACAAATTTAGCTTATGGTGTCAGGACTTTCCCACAATCTAGTTCTGCAGGTGTTGATAAAACTACCCCAGCTACCACTTTTCCCTAGCAAAGAGGGGAGAAAAACAACACCAGTAAGTTATCCTGCTACTGAGAAACCTTTACAGAAAGTAAATCCAAGTGCTGTGTTCCTCCCAGCTCACGTTTGTCTACAGCAACTCTGAAAAGACTAAGAAATACAGCGCAGAAAAGCACAGGAGCTTTTGAAACTCCCTGAACTTCTGAATGTAAAAATCCTTCTCCCCTTACCTTTCTTCAGCTGCCGGAGCATGTAATCACAGACACAGAAACCAAGGCATTTTGCACCAAAATAATAATTTCAGGATTTTAAAAACAGCTTCATTCTCAAGCATCAAGGGTCCTTGAGCACTGTCAGGTTAAAACGGTGCATAAGAAATTGCTCTGACTGCCCTACCTCGCTTTCAGTGCCTAAAAATCCATTTCATCCTTCTCCACACAACTGTTGCAACCCTTTTCTTCCTTGCACACAACTAAAACCAGCTGCACTCGTGCAGACATCAGAGCCCACCGTCCATCAGTGCAACCATCCATCTGTGACCCCTCTACCGTGGGCTCTGATCACTGCTCACACCCCAGCACCAATTTCAGCGTGGGGTTAAGAGCTACACTTCTGAAACGTGTGCAGGGCTCACTCAGCCCCAGAAGAACGTGAGGCACCCACACCTTCCTCTGAGCACTGAGGTCCCTGCAAAAACAGAGCAGGGATTTTATTTCTTCCCTGTCAATCCCATTGTATTTATGACTTCTCTTTAGTTCAGCTGAGTGACTGGTCAGAGCATGTCTCTGAGCATTTTTTTTTCTTTTAAAGCAAAAATAACAGTGCTTAGAAAAGGGAGGGCACAATGGCACAGCACAGTAAAGTGAATGTTAAACAAGACTCAGAAAAAAAAACAAACCAACTGTAGCAAACAAAAAAAATTTCAAAGCAGCCCTTCCTATCATAAGCTTTCTGATGATTTATGGTTTACCAACTCAGCAAGGTTACGCAACACTGCATGCCTTTAGATGCATTATTTGAGTCAGTTGAGATTTAATTAAGATCACAGCCTCCAAAATCCCTGTCAAATGAAAATTCACAGAAGACAATACACTATATATCCTCATGCAGATAGTCTCCATTCCATGCTCTGGAATAACATAAGTTAATCCTCGTTTCTATGGTGGCAGACAAAAGTTCACTAATTTTGTTTTCTTTTGACACTTGTGTTGTTTTCTGTTTTATGTCATGAGATCATTCCCTTTTGAGAGGGGAGGGGAGCTGATATAGGGGGAGAGGAGGGAGAGCAATATGTCTGAATATGGCAGCAGATGTATTTTGACATTCTCACAGCTCTGCTGTGATGTCATCAAGTTTTCATATAATTAACCCCTGCCAGTAAGAGCATCCTTTTATGACATCTGTCCATTGGGAAGAGGAAGAAGGAGTCAGGGAAAAAAGCACAAAAACTCTTGCTCTCACACTAAAACCAAAATCAAACAAAATTAAATTAAGGCTACAAAACAGCATCTACATCTTCATTCTGTATCAGTGACTGGCTTTCCCCAATTCATTATCTGCCCCAAGTCCCTCCTCACCTCAGAGGTGCTCTGAAACCACAAGCCACGGATGCCCAGCTCATTCCCAGCGCCTTCTCCTCCTGATGATCCTGGTGCAGGGGAGCCCCTTCACTGTATAATCCAGTTCCTCTATTTGCTAAGCATGAGCACGTTAAATAAAACAATATTTCTTACAGAGAAATTGCTAGAACTTTACCTCATTCCACTGTATTCCTATTTGCATTATCTTAATATCTGCTTGCTTATCTCATGGTTTGGAAATGACAGGTGCTAGCGGTCTTTTGTTTGACAGGCCACTACACAAATAACTGTCTTGCCTGAAAGGGCTAATGCACTACTAATGAACAATAAATCAACTTTGATTATAAAGTGTCAGACCAATCAGTTTGCAGTTCAGCTCTATCACAGTCTAGGCCAAGGCAGCTACTCTGTTCAGGCAGGACTCGGGTTTCATCTCTGCAGCCTTATCAATGAAATTTTTTGGACGTAGCCACAGGAGATCACTGAAAGCCCTCTGACAGCAGATTTTCCGCTGGCTGCGAGGACAGAGCCTGCTTTTAGAGACTTCCTAGGCTGCTACTACAATAAATATACAATCAACAAAAGCCATTTCTTTACCAGACAGAAGCACACTCTAATGACATACGCACATGTGCACATGTGTTGTAGCCGTGACTTTTAGAAGCAAACAGAAATGCCTTTCAACTTGGTGTAAAAGATGTGCGAGATGCCTGAAAGCTCCGCACATTAAACACACTTACGAGGGGTTCGATCTGGTAAAAAATAATTTAACAGGCAGGGTGCTTACAGCTCCGGGGGGAGAGGAGGGTAAAGAGCCTCCTTGCCTACTACAGCTACTGCACATGCACAAGGCATTTCAGGATTGGGCCCGGGAGCATCAAGCATGAGAATCAGCTGTGATCCAAATAAAAAAAAAGATTTTTAATACTTAAGTTTATTTATAAAAAAGCAAACTAGCGTACGCAAGTCGCTTTTTATTAGAAATAAACTTCAGCGATTTATTGTAGTTCACAACTCAACACTCACTGCTAGAATAAATCCAACCGTTTGGTTTTCATAAACAGATCTTGGTCACCCTGAATGATTCACACTTCCTGCCACCAAACTTGTTTTTATTTAAAAATATGAAATGGTAGCGGGTCGAACGGCGGCACACGCACCGGCAGGACTGTGTCGCGTTACCGAGGGGCTTTTCCCTGCCACCAGCACAAGTCACAACTCTCACCGCCTTCGGAAACAAGCTGGCTTTGAAGGAGTTAATTGCAGAGAGGAAGAGTGTATATGCACTTTGCTCTAAACTTACCACCCACTTCCTAAGGGTTCCCTCCTCCCCGCCACCACCACCCTCGAAATTTCAGCTCACTCGCACTGCAACGCTGACACCGAGCCCGGCTGCGCCGAGATCCCGTTACATCCATTTCGCCGGGGTTCACAGCACCAGTCAATGTCAAAAACAAAGCTCACTCAATTTCCCCCTGGTAAATTGACTAGCGAATCCATTCAGCGATCCCGGTTCCTGACATTTAAACCTGACACTGTGTTTTATCCGGCTCCGTGCACTTTCCCTCCTTCCCCGCTCTCCTTCCCAACTCCAGCGCTGCGGCACAGCCCGCCCGGCTACGCGCACCCGCGACTGTCACGACAGGCGCCAGGCGACACGCTCCGCTCATCACTTCTGAAAACCCCCGGCGAGTTGCGGGGCGCACACGCCGTCCCTCCCTCCTTCCCTCCTCCTCCCGCGGAGGAGCCGGGACCGCGCGGCTCCTCCAGGCCGCCGCGGCTCTTTCCGCCACTTTGCGCGGGCCTCCCGCCCCCGATCCCCCCGCGGGGCACCCACCTGGGCGGCGGCGGGCGGCGAGCGGCGCGCCGGGCCATGGAGCGGGCTGGCGGAGCGGCGGGCGCGGAGCGGTGCGGAGCCTCCGCGGGCGCGGGCGGAGTGCGGGGCGCGCTGCTCGCGGGCTGCCGCCGCCGCGCCGCCACCCGCGCGGCCCCGCCCTGCGCCGCCGCGCACACCCCGCCCCGGAACGGGGCGCCCCGCGGGCCGCCCCCGCCCCCCGCCCGGGCACCGCCGGCTGGACACCCCCCCGGACCCCGGGGCGGGGGAAAGCGCCGGCACAGCGCGCTGGCGGCGCCCCGGGGAGAGCCTCCTGCCCGCCCCGCAACTTTCCCGGCTCCCGCGGAAAGTGGCTGCCGCTCTGCTGCTGTCTGCCCGACAGCTCTGCCGCACAACCCCGCGATTTCGGTATCGGAAAATAGAACGGAGAATAATAAAGAAACGAGCACAAGGTGCTTCTGACGGGAGTTTGCACCGAAGCGGGGCAGAGCGCTCGGCCTGCGGAGGGGAGCATCTCCCCTTCTTCCCTCGGCCGCGCCTGGGGACCGGCGGTACCCGACCCCTGCCAGCCCTGCCCGGCGACATCCACGGCCACACATGGATGTCTAAGGCAGCCGAGCCTCGGGCTCCGTGCACCGAAAGCCGCTGTGTTTGAGTCTGGGGCACCTCTCAAACGTGCGTACACCCAACTCAGAATAAGCTTCACAAACTTAGGAGGGCGAGCTCCAAGAAATGCTTTTCCAGACTTCACCCAAACTCGACCCCCTGTTCGTGCACTCTATCTAAGCCAGGGATTGCCACAAACCTGGTGCCCTGTTTTCCCTTCCCCAAAAAGCTCCCATCCATAGCATATGCTGAGTTGTATCCCACAGAGATCATCAACTACTTCTCAGGCAGCAATATTTGGTAAAACCTCTCCCCCCTATTTCAATTACAGTTTTTTTACCTTTTCACATAGTTTCTGAAGACAAAATTGAGGCAGAGAGTAACTCCTCAGTTACTTCACGTGCAAGCACAAGAGCAGACAGAAGCTGCCCTACACCATTCCCAGCAGAACCTCCCGTTATTTGCAGGAGTCGGGGCTGTCAGACAATAGCCCCATTAGTGATGCTGCTGAAGAACCTCACAAGAAGCAAAGACAAAGGACCCAATTTACTGACAACTTGTGATCTGATGTTAAATGGGATGCGATACGGATTGCTTTCCACCCTAAAGTGTTTTCGTGTCAGATAACAAATTTATTAATGGGATTTTTTTCAGGTCACAAAAATGTGACCCCACCCTCTTATGAATATTTAATAAGGGACTAAGGGCATCTTTTGCAAGACCCTAAATCTGCCAGAAACAGCCTACATGAATCAGAAAGTGCCTGCTCTTAAAGGGGCACGGACGCCCTGAGCAGGTCAGCACAGACAGGGCATGGGAACAGGCAGGATTTATCCTTGTTATATCTGTGCAGAGCTAAGCACACACGTACACACAGAGCCCCCGACACACCGGGAGCTCAGCAATAACATAAACCATAAAGCATGCAACACGCTAGTAATAATTATCACCTGTGCTTAAGAGAAATCCTTCCTGTCCTGGACTTCAAAGTAATCTCGAGGAACTTGGATTGCTTTGGGAAATACACGACAGAATACACAGACTTAAACTTTTCAACAGTTCTCTTGTGGACCACCTCCTCCTTCCTGCTGGATTTCTACGAGAGTTGCTGTGGCAGCGTTCCCAGCAGCCCCGACGGCAAAGGAGCAGCGTTTGGAAGGCTCTGAGTGTTAACACACCCTGACCAACTCTGTAGCCAAAATGAGCAGGGGGCTGCATGCCCAGGCAGTCTCTGCAGATCATCAGGGGATGCTCTACAGATCCTAGCTGGGAAATCTTTTGATCCATCTTGTTTTCCTCAGCAGAAACTTCTCACCCAGACAGGCATCAATCCTATTCTCACATCATCAGTTCTTATTTTCCAGTATCACCATAGCCAGGCACACAGCTCAATCCAAGGCCAGTGCCCTCCTTCTGCCCTGGTCACCAGCTCATCACACGCCTCTAAGCCAAGCTCTGCATTACTCTGTTTATAAAAAAGGCGATTCTATGAAGCCTACCACTTTGCTCAAGGCCTTTCTCTTCTTTCCAGGGGCAAAGAAAAAGTGTAATTGTCAATGCAAGCCCAAAGCTGTGAGAGCTACACATGAAGCAAAAGCACAATGCTGGCTCTGGCACTGACAATTCTCCCGAGCCTTGGGCAAGTCACCTAGGAATTTTGGTGGCTCTAGCTATTTTTTAATGTCTCTGATGTTGAGTATGCCTCTTTCTCTGAGAGCTCAGTCCGCAGTGTTCCTGGCCTGACTTTGAAGTGGCCTGCACAATTTCAAGGCAGTCAATGGCCCCAACATCTCTGCCTCCTCATCTGCAAATTGGGGATAATACAACTTGTTTCAGGATCTTCTATAGACCAATATTTGCAAAACACTTTGAAAATTGAAAGGTGCTGTCTAAGCACTGAGTGCTGGCCACAGAACCTGCAAGCCGTATTTTTAAAGCGTTTTATACCCTTTCATATAAAAGCTTCATACCTGCAAGCTCAGCCAACATCTGCTCTGGGCTAAAAACTTCAGCCTTAGTAACAGAGAAGGTAGCACTTGTTAAGCAAGGTCACCATGAAATATAATGCATTTCTAAGCCAGCAAAATATTTTAAAAGACCAAGAAGAACCATAAACTCCCACTTTAATTCCATTCAATTACAAAGAGTCATCACAGACAGAGACCATCAGACAGGGATATTCAAAACAGAACACATAAAGTAATACATTAAAAATAACTGGGAGAGAGCGTGGCAGGCTAGAAGGCTATTTGGCACTGTGTGCCCATGGGATCTGATCCATATTAGGTGGTGGTATCTTTCACCTAGGTGAAAGAAAATTATCACTGGATACTAAGCTCTAAGGTCCAAGTGAGAGGAATAGATCATGAATTACAACAAGTACAGTGGAATAAATGATTTTGCTATGCCATTATTTTACATGTACACTTTATTCACAGACTTTTGCAGGTACCTCTCCATGCAGAGACCTCAGACTTGCCTACAAAAAAGCCTCAGCTGCCTGCAGGGTAGAGAAGAAAAAAAGAAAAGACATCTACAAAGTGCAATCTTCTCTAACCAGAGTCAACCTGCCCCAAATGAGTCAATTTTATGTCTAGTCCTAATACGAGGCAATTTCTACCTAAACCAGCAATACATCTGCACTCAGTCCTTGAGATGTTCTCCTGAGCAGGCACGGCCAAACAGGTCTCACTCTGCACTCTGGCAGCTGGTAGTGGGCCAAACCCTGTGCCCTGCTTCCCAAACAGAAATTTGGGAGCAATTTAGCTGGATTTAGGTGCCAGTGCTTCCGTGGCACAGAGGAGCCCACCCGCCCAGCGGGGCCACGCCAAGCCTGGCAAAGGCAAGTGCCAACCCAGGCTGCTCACACTCGGACCGGAGCCATGGGCTGCTGAAAAACCAAACTGCTGCTTGCACTTCTGAGGGAAAAAGGCCATCTCGGATACTATTCCCACTCCTGGATCCCCAGGCCCATTTTTGTGGGGTTAAATCATATTTTCCTGTTTTGAGAATGCTTCATTTTCCCTTGTTGCTGTTTGAAAGACCTACAAAAACAAATGGGGAAAACAACTGACTAAACAGGAAACAGTGAAACTTACAACCCACAAAGTGCTGAGAAAAAGGACAAAGTAAACAGTTTTTTGGGTCATTTTTAATAATCTCAGCTAATGCCCTCATGCTAAAATATCTTCAGGCAGAAATGTGATTTTTAGGCTGATGGTGTCTAGCAAAACAGAACACCAAAGCAATTAACATTTCAGTAATCCTTGTGCCTCTGTTACTCTTCTTTTTTGTTGATGTGAAACTGTCATTTTTCTAACTGGCCCTGCAAATTCTGCATGAACAAGGCTCTTTAAATCCTCTCAGTGTTGTACAATGGTTTAAATTTCACTTCATGGCATGCTTTAAATTACCATTCACATCTTCATTTAATGCATCATTTTATAATGCCAGTGTTACTAGTTAATTTATATATACACAGCAGGATGTGTCAACATTCAGGTGAGTTATGAATATGATTGTACAGGAGTTATGGAAGACATTTCAGCAAAATTATGGTTCCCTCTAAACATAAAAATATTAATAATGAATCAAACATCACAGGTAAACAACAAATTTTATATAATTGCTCCCCCCCTCATGCTTCTAGATAAATAAATAAATAAGTATGGCATCATTTTTGCTGTGCATTCATATTTGATTGATCTTAATAAATTGCCATCTCCTTTTCCTAATAAACTGTAATCTCTTGTTTCCGCCACAAAGTAAAATTTATTAGCACACTCTTCTACCAGCAGGTCTGCATCACTCACAACACAGTGTGCAAATTGTTCCACGTATGCTTGGGCATTATTCATAATTTATTTTTCTGCCCCAAAGTACACAATATATTGAGAGGTAATCACCACTAACTGTTCTCAGTTACTTTCCTTAATTATGTGAGATGACATTTATGTCACGTACAGTAGAGGAAATGCTGCAGTTTCCACTAAAACTCTATTTTTTATATTTTTTTTGCCATGGGTTGAAACACAGTGTTCACACAGAGAAAACCTTCTTAGGACAGGAAAGACTGGAGGTGGTATCTGGTAGGAGATGGGAACACCTCCACTTGAAAAGAACAAGCCCTGTCTACCAAAATAACCCACTGGGCATGACAACAGCGATGGCTCCGAGAGGAAAAGTAGGTGTTTTGTCGTGATGTTAAAGTTGCCATGGCAAGAAAAAAAACCACAGAATGAAACATCAACAAAACAAATGTCAATCAAACACATTTTTGCCTGTTAAGTATTAACCAGTGAACTCCTGGCCACCCCAGACCATCTCCTGCCCCATGTCCCAGGGTGGGTGGGGGGCTGGAGCCACCCCAGGGTCCCCAGCTGGGTGTTTGGGGCTGGATCAGCCCAGTTTGGGGCTGAGGGGAATGCACTGCTGGAAGCACTGCCCTCTCCTGGTAATCTGCCTCTCTCATCAGGAGACTGAATGCTGCACCTCACTCACAAAGGATCCTCTTTAAAAACCCAGGGCTGCTTCTACAACAACCCAACCTACACACACGAATGTATCGCCAGAGATATAAATTATAATAAAACTGATTAGCTTTGGGTCCCTTTAGGTAGTAACACCTATCAAACCATTGTGCTCACAGTCTAGGAGTGCTGAGTTCTGTATTCTGGTACTCCTGTGAGAACACCCCCTATCACCACTGGGCACTGTCATTTTTCACTCACTCTGTTGGGAACATGTATCAGAGTATTTTCAATATATTTCAATAAAACACCTTCTTAGCAGTAATGGGCCACTGTTCCCATTTCAGTGGTCCCTAAGGTTTCATGATACAGTTTATTTAGCTGGCTCACAGCTCCAAGTTTTCTTCCAATATTCAAAAGCTATTTTTATTTTTTTTAAAGAAGGCAGCCAAGGGAAAAGCTTTTTCTCTTCTTTAAAAAGCAGAACAGTTAAGTTGATACACGCAACAAAACAACCCAAATTATTTCCTAAAGAGGTGTTTAGTCAACAGCCCTCGTGGTTAGATAGGAGTGCACAGAAAAGCTGTGACACTGCTGGTGCTATACAGGGATGGAGTTTGGAAGCAGCACTGAGATCTCTGCTCCTGCTAGAAAAAGCACTGTGACTCCAGGAATCAAATGCACATGGAAAAAGAGCTTTTTAGGAAGCAGGGCTTGGTGAGGATGTGTCCTCATGACCACCGCCCTCTGATGCCACAGTGTGCTTCTCCTCCTCCTCCTCCTCCTCCTCCTCGCTGTCCCTGGGTCAGGAGCAGCCCCTCACTACGCCCAGCAGGACGGGGAACGGGAGGGGAGGAGGAGGTGTTGCTGTTTTGGGAAAACAAGGCTGCAGGGCAGGAGAAGCCCCAGCCCCAGCACAGCCATGCCCTGGCCTTCGGCCACGTCAGTCATTCCGATGGCGCACATCTGGTTTCACAGGGGCGAGACGCAGGCAGCCGCGCTGGCTGAGCAAACAGCCCGGCCACAGGACTGTGCTCCCGATCCCCTGGGCTCATCCCGCCGGCTCAGAGGCCTTTGTGCATCACTAAGCAGGGCTCACTGCGTGCTCTGGGCTTTTCCTTTGTACTTCACTCCAGCCCTTCACAGCGCAGTGCCACAACCTATCCCTTCATTCCGAATAAACTGGCCCAAACTCAAGGACAGGGCTCTCCCTCCTGCTTGCCTTCTCCAGGCAAATAGAGCTCCTGTCTGTGAGCAAGGGTTATGACCCATCAACATTTCCTATCCAAATCCAGCTGCTGCTTATTCTGATCCTTTCCCCTCCCCTCCCCTGAGCCACAAGAAAAGGGAGGATGCTGAGAGGCAGCAGGTCTTGGAGCTGGAGAGGATGTGGTGTGGCAGCCAGGACCTGCTCCATTGTTGCACCCATCACGGCAAAAGATAAACAAGTAAATGAAATCATTTTTCTGTGGTCCCTTAAAGATAAAAAAATTCTCTTCCTGTAACAAGAGAAATCCCTCCAATAAGTCTAAAGATTTTGGTTTGGAAAAGCACAAACTCGCTGCAAAGTGTGTAACAGGAGAGGAATACTGAAAAAACTGATCTCTGGAAGGAGACAAAAATTCTCTGCCTTCAAACTCATCAGCTTCTGGGGTGGAGGGTGGCAGCAACTTCACCACACAAGAGCCCTGAAGGAATTCAGGACACCTGAGGCACCAAATCCTTCACTCGACTGAAATTGCAGGGTGATTAAGCAGAGAGAATGTAACTATCCAAACTGTAATTTGGCCAGCACAATGGATTTAACACCCCTATTCTTGGGAGGAAAAAAAAAAAAGTACTGTATTTGAAGTTCAAAATCTAATTAACTATTTGAGAAAAAGAATTCTGTTTTTAAAAGAAAATTCCTAACAATATAAAGAGAATTAGTGCCAAAGTTTTTGAAGAACTGCATAAAATGGTATGAAAAACGTATGATATTGTAATAATAGGAATGACTGGATTTGCTCAAATGTTCCTTATACCTTATAATACAAGAATAAAATACAGTGTAAATCCTTCTATCTACGTAAGTTCCCTGTACAGAAAAATCTCTCCTTTAATAGGTTTACACCTTTAACATGTATTAGTTTGGAAAAGTCCTAGGGTATAATTACACATCTTGGCTTGGCATATTAATAGCTGTTCCCTTCATTTACTGATTTCTTTTACTGGTCAATTTGCTGTTTTACTACATTGCTCATACAGCTTGGCTTCCCCCTGTGCTGGGAAGGGCAGAGGGGCCGAGCTGGCCACGGGCTGTGTGTGCTGCCTTGGGGAGGTGGCTTTTGATACCTTGAACCTGCCCATCTGCACGAATGATGCTCGTCTGGGAAGTGGCATTTGCATCTGAGTTTGCCAGCAAGCTGCAGGTCACAGGCAGAAGCAAGCAGAGCTGCCCTCACTTGCAGGAAAATCTGTGCAGAAATTCACTCTAGAGGCCCTGGAGAGCATGAGCCAAGGAGGGCTTCTCCAGGGCTTGGTGCCACCTTGCTGGTGTCCCTCCAGTGCCCTGCTGCTGCCCAGGCTCCCACGGCATTTCCTCCCACATCCCCTCTGCCACCTCACATCACTCAGCTCCTTCCTTGCTCCAGGATTTTGCTGTTGTCCTAGGTTTTGCTCTCTGCTCCCCTGGGCTCCATCCCTATTGCTCCTCCTCACCTTCTTTCTCCCTATGGCTTGAGAGACCTGGAGAGTTGCTCACCTGGGACAGGATGCTCACCTGGGACAGGATGCTCACCTGGGACAGGATGCTCGCCTCGCTCCATCACACACCTGGGAAAGGACCATTTTCCCTCTGATGGACAAGGGACACACCTAATGATCTGTGTGCTACCACTCTCCACAGGCTGCCTTTGCACCTCTCAGCTCCAGACTCACAGCAAAGTTCACATTTGCTGAGCCTCCGTCCAGTTTCTACAGGTTTTTTGACAGTTTAAGGGTTTTCTTGTGTTATAGTGGAGCCATTCAGTTAATGGCTTCTCAGCACTGCCATTATAAACCAGAACTTTTCAGGTGTTTATTACTCAGCTTTAAAAATTGGCTCTATGCTGAAATTTGGCAAACGAAGTGTCAGCCTAGGAGAAAATTTTATTTTTTGCCAGTTTTATACTCTAAAAAAAAAAATGACCCCACTTTGGCCTCCATAAAAACGCAGCTTTTGCTGCCTCAATGACACTGGTGAAGTAACAAGTCAATATTGCAATAGTGCCAGCAGAACTGAGTGATTTAATGCCTAAAATTGCTTTGAAGGTGAAGAGTGCTATTGAGCTGCTAATTATTAACTATTATTACTGATCCTGCCGCACAACAAAGATGCAAACAGAAAACAGAGGGAATATGAGACATCACTGAGAAAACAAGGCAGGATGGGAATGAGGGTCCAGTGCTGAACACAGAGGAGCTGCAAAACAAGAGTCAGGAGTCTTGGCAGGGTGGGATCCTCCAGCCAACGCAAGAAGAATGAACTGATATGGAAATATTATTTTTCGTTTTCCAGGACAGTATTTCAAACACAACTAAAATACAAATGACACAGTGTAGCTTGCTCCATGCCAAAGCTAGCAACGGTGTGGGATCAAAATCAGCTCTAAACCAAGCTGAACTGAGGTCAGTAGGAACCTCATATTGCTCAGCTGAAGCCAAGAGAAACTTTGCCATTTAATCCAACGTGTAGAAGACAGAGCCCTGAAGGTGCTGAGGACAGGTGACCTTGCCTCAGCTGCCCAGCAGTCAGATATCCACACAAAAATGGGCTGGGAATTTCAAAGATCCCAAAAGACTTACATCCTCTGAATTTTCAGGATTCTTTCAAATCCTGCATGCACAGGAATAGCAGCATTTGAATCACACACCCCAAAATGTGACCTAGGCTGATCTGACTTGGCTGTGTGGAGGGAAATGTGAGTGATCACCACTCTGAACATGCCCAGCCACTCACTCCACTGTGTCCCTTCTGAGGGGACTGTGGTTCTCTAGCAGAAAGGTGACAGAGTGAGTATTTTGCTTTGAGGACCAGGAGTTGAGTGAGGCCAGGGCATGCTGCCATTTGGAATGTGCTGTACCAAAGCAGCCATGAAAAGTCACTGGGGCTGCTTTCAAACACAGTAAAAAAGAAAAAAAAACCAACCAATTTATCTTTCTGGAAACTTTCTGCTTGTCTAAGTGGCAGCTATTTAAATACAATTAACAAGCAAATGATTTTAAAATTACAATACATTTAGTAAGGCAGCATCACAAACAATTTGCATCTCATTAAAGTGTTTGAAGCTGCAGAATCAACCTCCCAAAAGGGCTGCACATCAAGTGGGAAGCAGAGTCACAGTCAACAGCTTCTGCACTGTCCTGTGACACTGGGCACACAGTGGTGGGAGGACAGCAAGGGGGGCTCAGTGTCCAGCTGAGCCCCTGGCGGGGCCACCCCCGTGGGGAGCTCTCAGCACAAGGACGGATGCCACAAGCCACAGCCTTGCTGGAAGTGGGTGTAAAACGAGGAAGGAAGGAAGGAAGGAAGAGGGTGTGTGTGTCTGCGTGTGTGTATGTGGGATGGGCACTTTTTAATGTACATTCGTGAACAAAGAGTTTAAAGAGATTTCAAGCCACTTACTCAGCTATATATATATAATTAAAAGTTTATAGATTACCCTGCCACAACCTTCTGAGATTACTGCCAGGTTTGGACACACATTAATTCTCAGGAACCTCCTGCAGAACAATCCCATACCGATGTGTGCAGCAGGAAAAGCCTCAGAGAAGTAACAGTTTTAAATGCTTCCAATTCACTTTCAACGGTGGTTTACTGTGGTGGCTCCATTTAACCCAGAGATTCAGGAGCACTTCCCAGATCACAAACCACCTCCCCTCATGCCTTTGGCTTCCTTTAGAAAGCCAGGCTGATGTGCCAAGCCCTGCTGGATCCATCCTACGATACAGGTTTGCTAAGCAAAATTCCAAATGGGTACCTGTGTGGGCCAGGGCTGCTGGTTTTGCTGTCAGTGCAGCTCCTGCCATACAAGACCCTTCTGTTCTGGCCCAGAGAGAAGAATGACCTGATAGGAGGCTGGTGGGAAGCTATTGCTGATGGGTGGGAAGGAATATACACAAGATCTCCACAGGTGATGCATGAACTAATTCCTAGATGAGTGAGGAATGCAGCTAAACAGCCTTAATTTCACTTATCAGGAGACATGAAGGTGAGGATGTCCCTGAATAAGTCACTTCTCGCAATCACTCTCAAAGCTGACACTGCCAGCACTGACCCTAGACTCCAACCAAACCTTTAACCCAAAAACATGCTCCAAAGCACTGCACGAACCAAAAAGGCACAAACAATACCTTCCCTGGAGTTCAGCCCAAGTTCTGAAACAACCTTCCACTTGCTGTGCCTCTGCCTCCACGCTGCACACGACAATTGCTGAACGCTGCACAGCACAGTTACACACAGCGCTGGCAGGGGACAGCGAGACAAGAGCTTACAATTGAATCTGCAGAGGAAATTCAGGTAAGTTGAATTATCCATCTGGAAGCTGGCCAAGGGCTGGGACTGCTCCCAGAAGGAGCGATGGGTTTTGCTCTTCCTTTGAAAGGCAGCACCTCTGAGCTGCCCGCGGCTCTCGCTCGCTGCTCCTGCAAGAGCAGGGCCAGCACATCCTCTGTGCTCCATCCAGGGATCCTGTCCTGCTGCTGAGAGACCCATCAGTGGTGACAAGGGGCTGAGGGCACTGATACCCTGCATGCCTCTGCAAGGGATGTGGCAGCTTGAGCCTGGAATGCCCAACAAAAAGTGGGATGGAAAAAGGAACTAGTAGCAAAAACTGCAGGTAAAAGCAAAGCAGTCATCATCAGGTGCATTCACTGCTCTGGGCACTGCACACCAGAGAAGCTCCAGAGCCCTTTGGGTGGTTCTCAGGTCTCTCCATCCCTGGTGTCGTCACAACCAGCGTGTGTCACCCCAAAACTTCCTGCCCAGAGATGCCATCAACTATTGACACAGGCCTTGTGTGCTTCTTTTTCAGACCTGTGGTTTTGTAGTTCGTCAAAACAGGATACTATTTAAATGTACAAAGTTACGATTTAAACAAAGGTGAAATAGTTACTGCTGTTTTAGCAACCAGACATCAGGCTCTGCTCAAGCACACACTTTTTTTTTTGTTTTTAAAAGCCCTCAGTCCGCTTTGCCAGCACGCTCTCCCTGCAAACCTGGATGCGAAGACAAGTGTCTAAGCAAAACAACACTCACTTTCTATGAATTACTGAACATGTGTAATTCATTTATCTGTAATATTGTGCTAAACTCAGCTCCAATTAAACAAACGAAAACACCTGCTTAGCACACATAGATCTTTCCATACCTCAGGGGAAGACACATCAGTGTGCTCTGTAGTACAATCTGGCTCAGAAGCCTACACTAACAATGCAAATCTGGGATTTTTCTTTTTTTTTCTCAAATGCACATAGGCAAGGAGATAAAAAAAAATACAGACAGAGATTTTGGGGATGGAGTATTTGTGTTGGTATTTTTATCTATAGCACGTGCAGTTCTGTGATATTTAAGTGCTCACTGGGGGCTTCTCATGGGCAGCTGCACCTGAGGGCATGCAGCACTCCAGGGAAAAAAGTGGGATAATGAAAACTTTAAAACACACTTAACTAGCCCCAGATATTATGATACTGTAAAACTACCAAAGAGACCTCGTGTTGACAAATTTATTGAGCTGGGGAGAAGAAGAAGTTTCCTTTTCTTGCTTTGCTTCTGGACCACAGGCATCCAGCAGCTCCATGGGACTTCCCTGTTGTCCCCTCACATGAATGGGTCAGAAACACAGTGACACACAGCAAAAATCACAGTGACACCCTGAGCAGGGACCCCCCAACACGGGGCTGAGACCATCCCTGGCACCCCAGGTGTCCCAGCAGCAGAAATGAGACACAGCCTCATCTGACACATGTTTTAGACCAACAGAGGGGTGTCCCTTTGGGATGCCTTGGAAAGAGGGGTGCCAGGGCTGGTTTGGGAGCCTGGGTGCAGCAGCTGCCATCAGCAGAGCCTGCAGCCTGCCAGATCCCCTACACTTAACTCATTTCCTATTCTCTACTCACTGCCTGCAGACAATAGGCTGTCAATCAGATCCCCACCAGAACATTTACAATTATCTTCCCTCTCCCGCACCTCAGCATGGCCCCGTGAGCAGCCCCATCCCAAACTGTTCACACACGAGCCATTTGCAACTCTTCTGTCGCTAAAACTGCCCTGACTCCAGAGAAGGGTTAGGAAATTGAATTTCCTCGTGTTTTCAAATAAAAGTACTGCGGTGGCAAAGCACAGAAGCAAAAGAGCAGGCTTCCTACAGGTGTGAGGCAAAAGCAACGAGGAATGGAAAACCTGCCCCAGTAATTATTACAGCATTCTGGGCAAGGATGAAGGCTGTTTACTGCCCTTTTTTTTCCTCCTTTTTTTAAGCAAAATCAAAGTTACAAACTGAAAGGGTTTTTTAAAATTATTTTTGTTTGGTTTTTCTTCCCCTTTTTTTATTTAGGACAGGGTGGTCCTCTCTGCTCACTCCTGCAGAATTAGCAACAAACCACCACCACAATTGTGCAGCTGGCCTTGTGACCATTGCTGAGTTCTCCCAGAAGAAATTGGTTTGTTTTTCCTCTGGGTAGACACAGCTGAGTGAAGGACTCAAAATGAGCACACTTTCCAAGTAAAAAATAACAGTGATGCAAGTCATAACCATACCTTCCCCTTGTAGTGGCAGCTGCTGACAACGTGATTTAAAAATATCTGAACTATGTTCTGCATGATGTTAGTGCTCCTATTCCAGAGAGAAATCCCCAATACCTTCGGGGCACTTTCCAAACACTGAAGCCTGAGAAACTGTCCAGGATGGGCCCACTCCTAAGAGCACTGAAATCATTGCCATTGCTAAATTAGGAGAAAATCCGTACAGTCATCACTCACTGCACTGTGACTTCACTGATTTTCTGCTCCACTGTCTGCTCAAGGGTCAGCATGGTTAACAGAGAGGATATATTCCCTCTCCTATTAATTGATCTGGACACATCTTTGATGGCTGTCAAACAGAAAGGTAACTAGTGACATCATGGCTTTTTTTTCCCTTCCTTTTACTTTTTAACTCTTGCACAGAAAATTTCTACAACCTTTTCTGATGAAAAATAACCTGTGTGATATTTCCCCTCTCCTTTAAAATGTTTATCCTGCTCCGAATCTGCAAAGTGTGATATCATCAAGGAAGGTCAAGCTTCACAGGAGCTAATGACTCTGCTGTGTGCTCCTTCCACTTTGAAAAGACGAACAATAGTCCCTCAAGTGCTGCTGCCAGTGGCACAGCAGCAATTCACCATGGAGGGTGAGAAATCTGAAATTAAAATAAACTGCTTAAAACCTGCAGATAGAGAGGGGGGATGCAGGAGAGAGAATAAAACGGGACAATCTCTGAACCCAATCAACAAAGCACTCATTGTTCCAGTTTAAGGCAAGGAACACAGCAATAAATATTGAGCCAAGGAAGTTAACCTGTATCCACAGCCTTTGAATAAACACCAAAGCTGAAAGTAAAATCCATGCCAGGCCTTTGGCTCTTGCCAACTCGTGCTTTACTCCTTCTTGCTTGGCTTTGTTTTTTACTTTTGGGGATTTTCTTTGCCTTCTCTCCTGTTATTCATACCTTCCTGTAGGAACTCCTTATCACACAGCAAAAGGACAAACAGACGGAACTGCCAGCGCACAAATAAACTCAGTTGGGCTCTGTAAATCTACCTGGCTGCAGGTAACTGGGGAGGAAAGGGCTGGGAAATCCAGGGGTTCACAGCCCCTGCGAAGCCAGGGAAGTCCCCAGCTCCTTCCCACACCCCTTCTCCCCACGGTGACCTGATGCAATCCTGCAGACCTCTGTAACCACCAAATCCAGCCCAGTGTTTACCCGGCAGGGTAGCACAGGCAAAATGAGGCATCTCTGCAAGACACAGGCACCTTCATCTCTCTTACAGAAGTTTGAGCATTCAGCTCTTGATCTGAGCACAAATAAACGTCCTGGTTAGTTCTCATTTTTCCTCAAGTGGTTTATCCACTCCTGTGCCAACACCTCAGCCAGTAATACAGGTTTTCACAGCAAGTATTAATTCTGGCTTCACTTTTAAATCACATTTTCTTCATTTGAGCATATTATATTCCACAGAACCAGGCGTGAGCATCATGCAAAAGGCATTCTGGTCCACGGTTGTGAATACAGCTGTGTAGGCAGAGGAATATTTGTTTTCCAAGTAATTTGTGCACATTCACAAAATTACAGCTGTCTGCAGTTCTCCCGAAATATCTGTCCTGATGTTTACAAGCCATAAAATATAATCTGCCTTTTCTACAGTTCCAACCAGTAAAATTGGTAATTTATATATTTATATGTACATCATTATTTTTCTTACAGATTGGCTACTCCCCATTACATACTGCCTATGGTTTTTTTCCCCAATGAAACATGGGAAATGTTTCACAAGAATTTCTGATTTTTGCCTTTTTCACGACAAGACCCCAATTCCTTTCAGTTCTATTCCTACCTGTCTGAATGCACAAAACACCAGTCCCTAGGACAGCAAAGTCCTTGGGATAAAATTTTCCAAGCAAATGTGGAAATGTGCACTGCACCTGCTCAACTAACACTGCTCAAAGTCCAGCAAGTAACTCTTTCACCCAGAGTTTTGATCAGCAACAAAATGCACAAAACCAAAAAATAATCATCAGAGAATTACAGAATGGTTTGGGTTACAAGGAACCTTATGCCCCATCCAGTTCCAAGCCCCCTGCCATGGGCAGAGACACCTCTCACTGGACCAGCTTGCTCCAACCTGGCCTTGAACACTTCCAGGGACTCCTGCTACTAGAGTGACTTTGGTGTAAAACTGATTTGAAAGAAAAATCAGAGGAAGGGAAGCTATATCCATCTCACTGGGATCCCTCAGCTCCAGCATACTCCCTGGATGGCTGTCACTCAAACCCAGGTCAAATCTGGCCTGAGATGTTCAACTCAGGGCTAAACCCACCCAAGGGGTCCACATGGATGCACTGATGTGTCATAAAAGGCCCAGCATTGAGATAAACCACAGGTTAATAACTTAAATCTGCAACCGCTTAAAAAATGTCAGACAATGACAGAACTGGCAAGGAAGCACAGCTTTGGTAATTTGTACTGCTTTTAACACCCTCAATCCGTGTGCTGTGCTGCATTACACACTCCATGCACGCTGGCACATGGCATGAGCTACCGAGCTGCAGCATGGATCTCATGGTACAACAGGATGGAAAACACTTTCTGAAGGGCCAATGGTCCCAAGCTACAGCACCAGTGACCTCGGTGGCATCGGTGACCTCATCAGCTCCAGTACCAGTATCTGTCTCCTGGCTCCCCCCTCCAGCACCCATCACTGACTGAACTCCTCCCATCATCCTCCTACCCCGCTCCAAAGCCATTTCAAAACTTTTTCAGCTAGACATGCTAAACCCAGGATGTAGATTTTCCAATTAGTCTCTGTTTAAACATCTGTTGGTAGACTGCATTTAACATTAGTTATTTGAGAAAAGTGCAATTTGATTAGGCTGTCTGAAACGGAGCCAAAGTCTGCAAAATAATAGCTCAATTAAATTTTGTTTTGCTTTCATTTGTCTTATACTTTCCTGAGTGTGATACAGTTGCATATAATCAAGTAAACTAATTCCTTTCAAAATGAGATATTTCAGTGCTTTTTCCATCTCCTCTTAAAGTTTATTTAATAATCTATTCCATCTTCTCCATGCTTCATCGAACTTCAGCCTGACACAAAGTACATTTCTTTCTTGTGCCTTCAGTCTACTTTAATTTTCCAGGCTTTCAGTGACTTGAGATTATGTGCCATTAATGTTACACCTTAAATAGATTAGTAATTTATAAAAGGAAGATTACACATATCAGGCAAATAAAAACATTTCAGCAACACAACAGGCTTTTCTTTGCACACACCACAAAATATTTTGCCAACCTGATGACACAGCTGTAAAACTGTCAAGCTCCAAAGCCACATCCAAGCAGCATTTCCAATTGTTTCCCTGGGTTTAGTTTCTTCTTATTCTGTTATGTTGCACTTGTTGCCCTGAAACTTCAATATTAGCTCTAGAGATTTAAACACATGAGGCAAACAGCTGCTCTCCTCCACTCCAGCAGGCCAGATCAAAATGCCTTCTCTTTTTCTCTCCTGCCTTTTTTTTTCTTTCTCTTTTCTTTTTAAACAAATTGCTGTAAACCAAGTATTTCTGGCAAAGTTGATGGTTTCAGGGCATAATTCTGCTCTGTGCTCATCACTGCAGACTCCTCCAGTGCAAACTCCTCTCAGTCAGTGTGTGAGGAACACCAGCACTTCCCCATCCTGACTAAAGAAACTTTACCTTGAGGATTAAAAAATATAAATAAAAAAAGACACAGCAACTTAGCTGCTATGTAGATGAGCCTATGATTTAAATTAAAACACTAAACATTTAAACATTAACTTTTCACACTTCTGTTAAAAAAAAAAAGCAGCAGCATGTACTCTTTGAGAGAATTGTTTTATCTGAGATTTTTGATACACAGTACTTTTCCTTTAGTGTTTTTTAAACATATTTGTTGCAAAGTGTGAACACAAAGGGACAAGCTGAAATAGGTATCTGGCAGGCTCTTCCCAGTGCGTGCTGCTGAAAGCCACAAGTACTACTGCAGTTGTGACAAACCTGTTATTTTGCTGTAGCAATTCAAGCGACTCCTCCAGCACTCCCTGCCCTGCCACTGGCAGCTCTTTACAATATTCCTGCAACAAAATAACCTTAAAAACCAAGAGGCATCTAAAGTCCGTGGAAGTTCAAAATGGGATATGTCCTATTTAAAATGTAGAGAGCTACTAAATATGACAACCATTTGATGTATGAAAATTATTCACAACCAAAAACAGACAGTCTGGAAATAGCTGGGATGACTTCATTTAGACAGAATTACCCAAATCTGTTTCTAATATACACAGTACACATAATAAATTTTTACAATATGACAAGGAAAACAAACTTAATAAAAGTTCCTGATCTTTTGTTACACAAGCAAGCTATAGCCATGCTATGTTTATAATATTTTGCCCATGATATCACAGCTCAGTAACAAAAGCTAAGCGCTGCACAAAACAGTTTCTAGGTATGACTTCACCTCACCGTGCCAGCACTGCACCCATCAGCCTGGCAGAACTACCTTCCCCAGCCACAGCCCGTGCTTGCTGGGCTGATTTTGACTAAGAGTTTCCTTTTCTCCTTCTCCCAGGCTCCCTCTGCCTCGGGAAGCTGTGGATCTCTGTGACGGGAGTTTGTTTTTTTCCAGCTACACCAGGACTCATCTGAACGGTAAGAGATTTTTAGCCTGTTTCCTTCACTCCTGGTTATTTGACAAGTGCTTGAAAACCCTGTTATAAACAATCTCTGTAGGAAAACAGATGATGTCTTACGATCACAGAAGGTAATTTTTTCAAGAACCCAACTTTTTGAGCATTTCCCAGATGCACCGCGTCAATCTTCCCGCGTTTGACTATCTCAGCTGGTTTTCCAGCCCGGGCATCGCGCCAGGCGGGCCGGACTGCCCCTCATTGTCACTTCTGTTCCATGGCACTTGCACCCACTGCTGTTATTCCAGGCTTCAGGAAATTTTCTAACCACTGGACAGGCTCCAGCACTGCGCACTAATAAGTTGCAGATTGCAGCACTCTAAGTGTGTGTGTGTGTGTGTGTGTGTGTGTGCATGCGTGTGTCAGATCGGGGCCACACTTTGTAGGAGGGGGGAAAAAAACAGTAGTTCAAAAATGCTGCCTACTCAAATTGACAGAAAAGTGACCCCTGCACTTCATCAGAAATTCCTGCAGACTGACAAAATAAAGGAGTTTGCTTTTATCACACACAGTAAGACTCATATGGAAAAATGGAAACACTACATCACTCGACCTTAGGTTGCCCCCTTTTCAACCGCAGATGAATATTATGTATAAAAATTGTAAATCAATTTGAGATGTATTAAAGGAGATTCTCTTTTTCTGTATTAAAGGTAATACCTTTTAATCTCAAGATTTATTTTGTAATGTCAAGTAAATGAGAAAGACTTAATTTCCGTAACTGAATTTTGTTACTCTTAAGTCTCTTCAGCATCTCTGCATGGTGTTCACAGAATTTCCTACCCTTTGCTTTGCATCAGGAAATAATGAGCAAGCGGCACTTACCCAACACTGAGTCACAAATATTTGCCTACATTAACAGAGCATTAAAAGCCATTTTAAACAACTTAAGGAAATTGTGCTAGCCTTTGAACTGTGATTCACTATTAGGAGAAATTAGGAAACTTTTCCTCTTCTCAAGGCAAAAATCAGCTGCCGTAACCTCCTTGTAATATCATTAGGTCCTAGAGCAGATTTTCCTCTTACAGATCCTCACACACAATAGATTTCTTTGCTTAATGAAACTACTTCTGAAATTTTCCTACACTCGGTGTCGGGTACTTTGAAATTTCAATCCTTTCACATCCTTGAACTCTCATCAACATTTTTTTCCAGACTGTGTCAATAAAATTGATTACTTGCAGTTCTGAACTCTGTTCTGCACATGGAAATAAAACAATTTGTTTTAAAGTATTTTCTGAAGAAAGCAGAACTTGGCAATCATATCTCCAAGATCAAAAATAAAAAAGAAGAAAGAGGGACAATCCAACCAAGCGAGCCTTGCCCACGAGAAGCAAAACAAAAAGAAACCTCTCCAGCAAACAAAAGAGAAGCGAGGTCCTGATTTCATGATTTTATCACGGCAGCAAGGCAGGCTCAATCCCTGGCATCCCCACATCACCAGGCTCTCTGCAGTCCTCCTGACTGATACATCTCCCTGTCGGATGTGAACGATCTTTTCGGATCATTAATATGTTCATTAATTTGTTATCAATCGCGGCTCGCTGTACTTGCGCCGTGCAGTCGCACACGGACAGACCCCCGGCTCCCCGGCTGTTGAGATGCCTCATACCTACAACCGATCTGTTGCTTTTACAAGTTTAATCTCGGTATTAAGGAGCTGATTGTGGAACCATGTCGCTATAACATCTTCAACCCAGCTGTACATCATATAAACCGCTATAGGAGGGGGCAGTCTCCCATCATTCCTGGCAGCAGCACATACCTTTAACTCCCTAATCTGTAATACTACAAAATACCGCTCTCATTTCTTCCCAAGCACAAGTGGACTACCAGCAAGGGTCCAACAGTGTTATTCCTAATTACCTTTTTTTCACTCTTGATCCTGTGGCGCTCATAATTAGTTACCTGGGGCTGCAATCCAATTTGAAGTGATGACAAGAAAGTGATCCATGAAAAAGTAATAAGTTAAATCCAATTTCAGCCTTCCTCTAATTAAATGCACATGGAACTAATGACTCAAACCCTACCATTTCAGTGATAATGGTAATTAGCGAGGTGGGAGTCACTCTCTTTTTTCAACACTGTAGGTGTAAACCACAAGGTAAAATGGCAGGAGCACTCTTAATTACATGTGTCATTTTGTCAGCAATTTACACATTTCTGACCAGTCAGGAAGGTTTCATTTGTTTTCCCCTTCCCCGAGGTGGGTGAGGCACGTTCAGGCTCTGGCACTGCCCGCCCCACATTCCCACTCCCAACCTGGGCAGAAATCACAGTTTTTACAAACCCGTTCTGTAAATGCTTAATGTCAAAGCAGAAAACCTGCAAGAAAATTATACTCAGGGTGCTCGAACAGGATACAGGGCTAAAAATGAGGGATCCTGGCTTCTACTTTGCCCCTCAGGACTGACTTCTTTCCAGCACTCAAATGCCAAACTCCCAAATATCCCAGCAGAGCTGCACACCTCAACACCACTGAGGGCCTGCAGCTCTCCAATCTTGGGAGAGTCACTTAATATCTCTCTGTCAGGGTTTACATGGCTATAAAATGGGAATAATCATGTTTGCTGACAGTACCTCACACTGCCAGCTCTCCAAATATACTGGTATTTTCCTAGAAGCTTCATTTTTTTGAATCATGATATTACAGGATAATCACAGGCTTCTTTTAAGAATAAACACATTTGTCACCTTTCTGCTCAGTCTAAAGAACTGAATAGTAAATGCTTTAAAAAATATTAAAAGGCAGCAAAAAAAGCCCATAGGTGTCACGAAAAAAAAAAACCCTTAGTATCATAATTTTCAAGCTGATCATGTAATTTTGAGGATTTGACTCAGATTTTGTTCTGTTTGTGGGGTGGATGATGTCTGCATTTCACAGACACATTCCAAGAACTGACTAACATTTATAATTGAGCTTAGGAGTGAAAAGTGAATAAGAACTAAGTGGTTCTTTGGTAGAAACCAGCAAAACTCAACTTTGCTTAATTTCCAAAGTCAGAAACAGATAATGAAAGATTCAAGGGAAATTTTCATAGGCAAACTTCAAACCCTGCAGAAGCAAAATCTTGACCCAAGCTGAGTTGGTGCCAAAATTCCCACTGGCTGGACTGAGGCAAGATTCTGATCAATTTCTGTATTGAAGAGTGAAACAGAGAGATACTCATACAAACAAAATAAAAATTTACTTCTTCTGCCAAATCATCTGCTGAGACAATTTTTCTACCAGTTGTTAAATTTACCACTATGTAAAAAAGGTTCCCTGGGTGTAAAACCTGAGACAACATAACTGAGACTTGTGTGCTCCAAGTGAAACGGAGCATACCCTGCCCTTCACCTCTCGGTGTTTATTACGTTGTCAAACCAAAGATTTCTAATTTCATTAAAAAAAACAATACTAACTGCCCCCAACATCAAGCTACAGTGATTTTTTTTTCCTCTTGCCCTCTTCTATTTCTCAAGATACTGGAAAGATATATTAAGATAATACAGCATGCAAATTAAATTCTACAAAAGCCCAGCCAAAAGGCTGCTTTAAAAAGCAGCGGTATGCAAAGGCGAGGACAGCTCTGTCCTCTCAGCCTCCCCCAGTCTCACCCTGAGAATTCAAACCAAACCCAAATTCTTTTCTTGGCTGTGACTTAAAGAGAAGATTTATTTTTTTGTTTTGCCAAGCAAAAACAAAAGTTTCCATCCCAGTAATTTCATTATTTTTTCTCTCCAAACACAGGCAGGTTAATGATCAGACAAGAAATCTCATTTAATCACATAAAAAAAAGTCAAGTGATGGGTTTGAATTGCGAGATACTGATTTGGACATCCTAAATTTGTTTTCAGTCCAGTATCCAACTTCCAGCTCAATGCAACACACAACATTTACGTCTTTAAAAAAAATTGTATTTTTAGTATTGCCAAAACACACATGCACTTTTACTTTCTTGGGAGAAAAATGTGTCTCTTGATTTGTTTCCAATCTGTGTGCTCTTGCCAGCAACTAAAATGCTTGAAGAACCAAAATGAATAATCGGTAAGAGCATCGGCAATTAAAGCTGCAAATTTTAATCAATACATCTATTAATACAGATATATTTATCTTGGCCAGGAAAAATGTGCACATTTTCAAAATCCTAAGCATACCTGGTCTGTTAAATTATTTGTTTCACATATTCAAGGAAATCCACTGTCTATGGCAAATATATTATCAAACAGCCTTTAGTCTTTTTTTCACTTCCAGTAATTTTTGTGGAACTGGTATTTTTTATGTTCTTTCCCCAACTGCTGGTTATTAAATCCATTTCTTAACTTTCAATTTTCTTTTGTTTGTGTCATCAGGCTGCGAAACCGGAGGTCACTGCCAAATCTAAACCACGGCAGTGTGCGATAGGCTCAAAATGTGAGTCATCCTGTATTTGGAGATTTGGGGTTTTTCAGCTATCAGCAGAGCACATCTCCAGTCCTGCGTCCAAGTTCTTACACACTGAGTATCTCACGATCTGTTAAAAGCAGATCTTCAGGTAGAGCTGCCAAGATCAAGAGACCCCAAACAGCATTGCAGGAGCCCACTGTCACTTAAACACTACTGAAGACACCATGTCCCAGTGTGGCCACAGGATGCTGGGATATATTTAAGTACCTTGGCTATTTAATCAGGGAATAAAGAAGGAATAGAGGAAATTATCCACAAGGTGAGAACAGATTAGCTACACAGTATACACCAGATTAATCTGCGTCTGTTTGTGGTGGTGGGGTTTAGAGGGTGCATTTCCAGCCCCAGCAGTGGCCCCTGCTCCTGGGGCAGGCAGGGCCATGGAGCATCTCGGGGAGAAGCAGCAGCCCAGGCAGACAGCATCCCTCCCTGCTCCATGCAAAGCTCCCCAGCACTCGTGCTGGGCGCTGCTCACCAGTGCCCTCGCCAAGCACAGCAGGGATGAGCGACGCCTATGGTGTTCTTGTTATACATGAAGCCTGTTTGTCACAAAAAAACAAGGTGACTGCTAACTGCTGTGGCTATTAAATGAGACATCTATTTTTGTAAATGAAGCCCAAAGATACCTTGTTCATTATTTAAACAAACTTATGAAAAACGGGCACGTTTCCCCCCACCCTTGATATTTATTCTATGTACTGTCAGCAATAGGTGTCACCTCATCAGCATGGCCCCATCTGACTTGAGGGGCTGTGGGTGCTTGTGTGGGTGCAATTTTACTGAAAAATTCTACCCCCAGCAGCACCATCTCCTTTCAGCAACAGATTTTCATTACAGGGATGCACTTGGGGGTGTTACATCCAAGAGGACTTCCAGTATGTTTCAGACTGCAAAAGCACTAGGAGTGAGAAGGGGAAAAAAAAAAAAAAGACTGGGCAGTCATTTGAATCAGTGAGTGACAGGCTGGGCCAGCTCTCTGTATACATTAATAAATTAGAATTTTAATTGTGTCTCTGACTGCAGGAGCTGCTCCAGTACTTTAATACGTACCAACAATTGGCTATGTTATGGAATCCACGATGTGGCCTTCACTGTTGACCTCTGCAACACAATTCCCAGTCTGACTACGGAAACTGTTTGGTTTGATCCTTTCAACTTATTTGAATCCTGACAAATAAGCTCACAGCTGAAAGGTCAACACAGTCATATTTCATCCTCTGGAGCTATTCTTAAGACATCTGCACAACAAAGCACTTCTTTTAGTACCTGACACTGGACCTAGCCAGCACAATCTCTCATTAAAAATGTCCCCAGTGGAAGAGTCTATTAAAAGGCATATGGATCAGCTATGGATTTACCAAATAAAATATTTTTGAAAGCATTAATGTAACGCTTTGGATTATGGCTCTTGATGCTGCCAATAAAACGTATATTTGCCCAATGACAAAATGCTTCATACTTTCCAAAAGAATAATAGCCCGGCTGTAAAGCATGAGGTGTTGTCCAGCAGCCGGAGCACAGGGGTGGGAGCCAGGAACTCATGAATCTTAATCCTACCTCTAAACCCAATTCCCTCTGTGATCCTAAGTGAGTTGCTTAACCCGCATCCCTCAGTTTCCCAGTCCAGAACTGGGATAATGCTACTTACTTATCAGACTTTCCTTCTGGGGATGTTTTGGAGATTAGTATTTGCAAAATGCTTTGAAGATGAAATCACTACACCAAAGCTCGGCGTTGTCCACGCTGGGCCAAGGGCTGCAGTTAACAGCTATTCCTCTCTCAGGCAAAACTCCCCTTCAACTGCCCATCAGCTTTATTTGGGGAAGAACCACAGAATCAGGCCCTCTCACTTTACTGTCAAGGCCTCTAGCGATGTTGGCTTTACCTTCCATATTCTACTACATATTTAAAGAGCCTAGCATCCGTATTTTTGCAGGAAAATAATCTGAAGCACATATAAAAGGCAAGAGAAGCAGCAATGCTGTCAGGGAGCTCATGGTGATAGTATATCAAACTAAAAAAAAAAAAAAGTAGAAAGAGCAAAACAGACATGAGTTTGACAACGTGCTATGACAACAAGAGGGAAAAAAAATCCGGAAAGAATTTGGGGCTACAGAGGCTGAAGCATCAGATACAGAAGAGCGAGATAAGATAAATGTCCCAGCTAAAGGGCTTTGTGCAACTGCAGCTGAACTGCTGCATTCAGGACCTTATTATCAAAAATCCACTGACATGCTGCAATTGCAATTGCAGTAATAAAAGCAATAACCAGCTGCAAACCAGCAAAGTGGTCAAGGGTCTGGAAGTGCTAGTTTAAGAAATACATAAAGAACTAGATACATATAATTTGCCAAAACTGGCAAGTACATGTTAGTATCTCAGATGTTTGAGGAGTGCGAACACGAGGCAAGGCAAGGGACTGACTCAGTATTTATACAAGCAGTATTACTTGGAGCAAGAGGATGGAATTAAAGTGGAAAGTTCCTGAGCGTGTGCTTTGTTATGGAAAGCTATCTGAAGGAAAATAATAGCAGTCCCACCATCACTTGGGATTTCTAGCACTAGAATAGCAAGAAAAAAAAAATAAAGAGAAAAAAAAGGAACTGTGATACATGACCTAATAGGTCTTTCTTGTCTTTAACTCCCCGTGATTTATCCCACAAGACTAGCAGAATGTACTCCAAAGCCCCATATGTGTGCATACATCTTCTGTTTGGGAATGCTGTATTGGTTTTAGCTCTCTGAATTCATAACAGCACAAAGCCCTCTAATATTTAGATTTTATTTCTGAAGATGTCCATAAATCAGCAGACAATAAAAGGGGGAAAAACACACCGATGATACGATATCCTAGCATTTCCCAATATCCTTGACACAGCAAATCAACGGTTTGAGTGAACACAGACTACAAATGGAACAGCAATCAAACAGAAATGTTAATGCAAATCTCCTATGCACACTGACACAGTAACAAAAGCTATTCCATTTTGTCATGATCCAACCCTACCAGACGCTAATAAAAGTACACGCTCACGATTTGTAAATACGCCGTAGGTGGGACTTTCAAGAGCACCCAGCATCAATCCTGCTGCCACTTACACCAGCCACAGCCACTCTGGACACAGGGAGGAAGCCCCTGAAGGTTCCATCCCAGGGTCTGCATGGAAGACGCATTTATTCAGCTTTTACAAGCCCCAGACCCTCACAGAGGCTCACAGGCTCCCCTTACCTGAAGGGCTGGCTGTTTGTCATTCCTCTTCGGAGACTTTAATCCACTAACTTGCTGCTGCTGCTGCTGCTGCTGCTGTTGCTGCTGCTGCTGCTGTTGCAGGAGAAGCTGTCGTGCCACCTGGAGAGCCTGTAGGGAGAAAGAGGTTGGAGAATTGAGTTCAGAGTCAAGAGGGCACGGGGAGCTACACAAGCAGCATAAGGGCAAAGCAATCCCTGGTCATGGAGTACCACTCCACTCCTGATGCACCTCCAGAGAGGAAAGCAGTGGCTTCCACAACAGCAACACCTAGCATACAATGGGATGATATCCCACCACTGATTTCCCATTTTGACTAAGGAGAAAAACAGCAGCAGCTGATGTTTGCCTCCTGGGTGGAAGCCTCAAGTAACTGCAGGAATCCTGGCGGTGAGCTCCATGGAGTGGTTGTTGTGCCCCTGAAGCAGCTCGCAGCCCTCCTCACTAATGGGCAATCTCCTCTGCTTTCAGATGCCTCCTCTCCAGCAGATCAGGCTGGTTTTACAGAAGAGGGCAGTCATATATCACTGTCTGCTCCCCTGAGCACCAGGGAACATCAGGGAAGCTTCTGGAAGGCCACAGTGGGAGAAAGAGGAGAGGCAGCAGCAGGCAGAGCCATGCTGCAAGGAGCTGGAGAGAATGCAAAGAAAAGCTGGGACAGCATTTCACCTCACCAGGACTTGGACTTTGATGATCCCTGTAGGTCCCTTCCACTCAGGATATTCTATGATCCGATGAAAATCACTGTCAGCCCATGATGGACCAGCTGTGGGGACTCACTGGGAGGGGGCACAGCAGTAAAGGGACAGTGTGACACTGGAGGGGCAAGGGACATGACCCTGAAAGCATGAGCAAGCAGGATGTGGGGAAATTATTGCAAAATGTCATCCAAAGCAGAGAAGAGTCCCTCAACACTGGAGCTGCTCTGCAAGGCCTGATTTCTCCATCAGGTGGGGAAAGGAAACCAAGAGGAGATAAAAGAGGAAAAGCTGAAGAGCCAGCCCCTGCCCTGGCTCCCCACTGGCTCCCCAGGCAGGGGACAGCAAGGATGATCCCTGCAAGGCAGACTGTGGCACAGCTGAGGCTGTGCTGGCGAGACCCCAGCCTGCTGCTCCCGGAGGATTCACCAGCACCGGACCGGGCCTCCCTGGTCTCCTTGGAGACGTTCAGTACATGTGTAGGTGGAAAAGTGGGAAGGCTGAAGACTTCATTAATGTAAAACAAGAAAAATAGTCCCTTTGCAAGATGCCTACATGGAAGGAGGGAAAAAGCCTTCCCCACTCCTACTGTGTATGTTCTCTGAGTGATTTAATTAATACCTATTTAATTAAGAAGTCAGATATGCTTCAGGTTTCACCTGCTCCTTCAAGTTGCAGTGTTTAATCTCAGCGTAGAACTGCTGGGAAAGGTTTGATATCAAGGTCAGCAAACTCTAACCCAACTCCCCCACCCCAGTAAAACCTTGTTATTTTAATTGCCTAGACCCATCTTTTTACTTTTGGAGAGACATTGGTCAGCTCAGAGGACTGAAGAACCACTACAGCTGACCAGGGCAAGTGGGCAGGAGAGACCTCATAATGCTTTGGCAGTAAGCCCTCCTTTCCAATTTAATAACAAGTCTCCACTGGATCAGAAAAACTCTCTAGGGGTGGATGCGATTTCCAGCAGAGCTTGGCACAGTGCAGGTAAAATTAGATTTTGCATTTCAAGCTGGTTGGAGCTTAGTGCACCCATAACATCTCTGAAATGGTCCATGTCCCTGCAAAGGCTGCAGGGAGCTGCTGGGCATGGATCTGGGCTCCAGACACACACAGCCACCACCCCCTCAATGGTGCACCATCAAGAAACAGGAAACTCTACAGCCTACCAAAGAATTCAATGCAACAAAAGAAAGCTTTATGCAGAAAGCGCTAAGAACGGTTAAAAAATACCTTATTTTTATTGAATTAACTTATTTAGCTGTTAAAGCATCTTCAAGGGTGGGCAGAGGCAGCAGAAATAAAACCTACAAGACTTAAGCGGATAGGCAACAAATACTCACTTATTTAACAGGAGTGTTGTATGGCTTATTTAATTAATGAATACTTGTAAAGCACTCTGAGTTGCTCAGACAAGAAGCTCTATACAGTACAAGCGCAACATATTATTATATATTATTAAGACTGGCTCTGCAGAAGAATAATTCCAGGTAAATGTGCAATCAAATGATCATTTTAGTTCCCAGTAATTAGATTCAATGGGCCAAAAAAAACACAGAAGCCTTTCTTTAATCATACACTAAACAATCAGAACATCCCTAACCTTTCAAGCTACAGCCTTTTTGAATAAAACATCATCAACTTATAGATATTATTCCAAAAAGAACCAGTCACCATATGTGTTGTCTCTTTGAAATACAGTTGCTATAGCAGACCCTGCATGCATTTCATGTGATATGATCATATTCTATCCGTTCTGGCAGCTGAGAGGTTGCACAATTAAACTGGCTGCCAGAAATTTTTGAAGATTCCCAGAACAAGTAGCCATGCAAGAAATGCCTGCTCTCTACTCGAGCTGGCCACGAAGCTCCGTGCAGCTTGGTGGGGTGGCCACTGCCACCATAAACCCTTACCATGACTGACCCCACTGCAATGAGGGTCTCTGGCTGTGGGGACAGGCTGGCACTGGCAGAGCTCTGCTGGAGGAACGACAGAGCTCTGTCCCTGCTCCAGTCCAGCTGCACCCACCACTCTGAGGGTCTCCATTCTAGGTGACATCTACACCACCCCATTCCATGTCCAGGTGTCACCTGTGCTGGTGCAAACCTGGTGGGACCAGAGTTGGTAAGAGGGAAGGACCAGCAGAGAGGGTGGAGCAGAGCAGGAAGGAAAGATTAGAAAGAATAGAAGTGGGCTGGAGTGATCATCAGGGATACAAGCAGCCACGATGGACAGGAATATCAAAGGCAAAAAACAACGTAGATGCAAGTGAGATGGCAACATGCTGACATTCCAGGGATTGTAGCTTGAAATGGCATTTCCCATTTCTCCTCTCAAGATTTCACTTTTTCACTTACAAATAACTGACAGCAATGAAAGCTGAGCATCAGATGAGCTCAGGTTTAAGATGTGGAAGGTTGTGTATAGCCAAGATATGCTTCTTACTGAGCATCTGCATCAAGGAGCTACCATGTAGCTTGGTGGTACAGTGAACCCAGCAATCCCACATCCCTCTGCCTTGCTACTTCTCCCTGCTCAGCCTTTCCTTCCTCCTACCTCAGTCCAGTCCTTGCCACTTCCAAGCCTCATCCACACTCCTCACACAAGACAGGACATGTACAAGAAAGCTGGCTTGGGATACACTGACCCTCCTTCCTCTCACTCACAAAATGCTTCAAGCTCCTCCAGGTTTGCCTTCATGGAATTACTTTGTTGATGTCAGTTCAAGCCCTGTGGACAGCCGTACAACCCAAGCCAAGAAGCATCACCTCTCTGCCCCCTTCCCTGGTTCCAGGCAGTGCTGCTCCTGCATGGAGCTCATTCCTGGCGTGGGAGCCCTGCTGAGGCTGCCGGTGCTGCACAGTGCTCAGGCGAGGATAGACAGGGAAATTAATTTGAGTGAAGTCAGTCCCACAACCTTCATCAGCACGGAGATTCGCAAGCAGGCCTGTACATTAATAAAGCTTCCTGTGGGAGTAGATGTTGCCTTTGATTTGCATGTGAATTCAATGCTAGTGAGAAGTGCCAGACTGTCAGACATGGAGACCAAAGTCTCTTATCTTTCCAAAAGCTTCTGTAGCAGTTTCCCCACATTTCCTTAATCATCTGCCTTGTCCTCAACTTACTGAACAGGCAGTAGAGAGTAAAGCTGGATTCGGTTCAACTCCTGCTGCTGCCAAGTCCTGAAACAAGGGTGCCACGACTGTTTACTGCTAGCCAACAGCTCTGCTAACGTGGCCCTCTCCTCACAAGCAGGTGCTCTGACATCTCCAATCTCTTTTCACACATTCTTCCCCACTGCCATAGTTACATCCTAAATCTCCACCACGTGCTTGCAAGTGAACAATTGCCAGGGGCCGTGAAAAAGCAGCTTGTGTTTGTATGTCCAGACAAGAGCATGTTCCTTTAAGGTGGAGATGCCAAGAGCCCCCAAAACCACTGAGGTGCTTCAAATACCTAGCTCTGTATTTACCAGCAGCCACATTATCTGCACTGCTCAAAGACCCTGCAAGCCTGGACAGAGCTTCTTGGGACACCCAGAGACCAAGACACCAGCTTCCTGAAGTGAATCACAGAGCAGCAGTACCCATCCTCCTCTCTGCACCAAAACACAAGGGGAAATCATCCCACTTACTGGGAAAAACAGAGAAAGGAAAGCATCCCCCTGAAAATGAATCTTCCATGGGTTTTGGTCACTATAAACATGGATTTGGAAGGACAACATCAGGAAAAGGCTCCTACCAACCAAGTCATCCTATGCCTAAATGCAAGATACAGTAAATGAGCTCCCAAGGTGCTTTCTTATCCATTAGGAAATCACCCAGACATAAGGAGATTTTCTGGTGTAAAACAGAGATCAGTAAAAAGGCAACTGAAATACAGAGCTTGAGAGACATTGCACAAACTTGGAATGGTATTTGAGAGTCAACATTGGGTGACACCTAACCCAGGAAAAATGTTAACAGTACATTAACTGTGAGATGAATCAAGCCTGTTTCATTCACAGCGTAAGTGGGAAGCCCCACTGAAAAGCCCTCTCCCTGTGCTTAGGGAAGTGGCAACCATTTATTATTTCCCAACCACTTAAGCACCAGGAGGGGGAAAAAAAAAGTACACATTTGAGATGACCAAGACAATTTTATTGCAAGACAGACAGAACGTGACTTGTTTGCCCAGCTGTTGTTTGCCCAGAACACTGGGCACTGCTATCACCCCAGTTACTGTTGTAATTCAACATTTCCATGCAAGCACCTTGACCTTTCAGTTTCACCATCCTCTTTGGGCAAGCTCTGACGAAGGGTAAAAATGCAGCCCTGCCTCTCACTGCATGTGGCCAGAAACTCCTGATTTGGGAAGGGGGCTGGGGAAGGGAAATACACTGGAAAAAGAGGGTAGAACTTTAAAAATAGAAATGCTGCTTAAAGGCCATATACTTGCTTACAATGTCAGTACATAAGGAAAACAGTAACAGGATCCAGTCGCATGGAGCCTCTTGCTAACTTGTTCCACCACTGCAGCCAGTACAAGGCAGCAACTCTCCAACTTTTTTCCATCATCCTATTCCTACTGAAGAAAAAGTGCTCCAGCTCCTCCCTTCCCATCTGCTCCAACCGTTATTAATATCAATTGGTTATTAATGAAATATGATGACCTACAGCTATAATAGGCCTGGCTCTAACGCCAGGGGAAGCTTGTTTCTGAACCTGAGGTTTATCAGGCATGGAAAGATCAATCCAGGGAACGTCAGGATGTATGGAAAGGAATGTACACTGGAGGGTGGGGAGATGAGCAGCAGCCATGAGGATGCAAAAGAAAGGGGTGTCCTGTTCAACTGCCAATTCCCAAGGCAGCTGGTCAGTAATAAATGGGCTGCCTACAAACTATCTGGATAAACATGCACTCAGAAGTTTCAAGGAGAACACAAAACAAAATCTCATGTGTTTTTACAGATTCCTAAGGATTCTGGGCCTTTCCAGGTGGACAAAGCTGCTTATCAGGAAAGCAACTTGAGAAAGGAAGAAGGAAGAGTTCCCTAAAATCAGAGGTGGTTTTGCAGCCATTGGAAGTGTCCAAACAATAAATCTGGAAAGTTAGTTGCCAGCCAACACCATATTCTATCCATAATTTCAGTTATGGTCATAAACAGCAAAATAGAAAAAAAACAAGCAAGCAGAGAGAGAAGGAAGAAACTTTAAGGGCAAAATCTGCCCTTGGAGCAAACATCTCACTATGCTAGCCCCAGACCTTGTGTGTTGACCTTTGATAGCCATACCCTTGCAAGCTACCACTGCTCCTCAACTTCCCCACTGAGGTTTGGGCAAAGCACAGCGTTGCAGCAGCAGGCATGCAGCTCTCCCATCATCTATTTCTCCCCAAATTTCATGCTGCCTTCAGGCCCTGAGGAATCTCCCCACCAGCAGCTCCAGGCGCCTCTCCCAGTGGAGCACGGCCCACCTCCCAACAGGGCTTCTTGCTTCCCTTCAGCCTCACAAGGCAAGTACCTTTGTTTCTCCTGGGTGGGACGAGGGGGAATTTAGACTCAGCCAGCAATCTCTCTTCTTTCTCAGCTCCCATCTGTCCTCACACCCCGCTCCACTCCACAGCTGCTCCCAGCAGAGCGGCAAGATGCAGCTCTCAAGCTCGGAAGCCCGGATGCACCCGAGCTTCAGAGATGCTTCATGTCTCTCCCACTCCTGCCTCCTCTACCTCCTCTCCTGCGACACTCTCTTCTCCTGGAGCAGCAGATGTAGAGGAGCGGTGGTAGGAGGCAGACACATTGGAGGGGAGCCCTGCTGCAGTTCTCCTCCGGCAGGCTCAGGAGCCGCACAATGTGTGGAAACCAGCGAGGAGAGGAGCAGTATGCAAAGGGAAAAAAATAAAAAATAGTGCAAAGCGACAGCAGTGGGTAGTGCTGTTCCTCTGGGAGGAACAGAACAGGGGGAGGTGAGATGAACCAACTAGAGAATAGGAAAGGAACCAAAATGAAGAGGAGGAATAAAATGTAGAAGATGCAAAAAAGAGAAGCAGATGTTCTTGCAGCACTTATTCCCTCTGACATTCGTGCCCAGCTCTTCCATCTTCCTCCAGAACTGGGAAATGAGCTGCTACGTGTTCCCTTCCCCACTGCCACCACCCTGACCCTGTGCCACACACAGAATGACACAGCCAAGAGCCCCAACACAGCTCTTGGCAGTGCAGAAAGGAACTTTGAGGATACCTGCAGGCAGGACATGGGGCTCTGCTATGACACACAGCTAAGATGCAACATAACCTGGTGAATCATTCCTACTGTCCAGCCTTCTCAACCACCTTGGATTCAAACAATCCCCATCCCCATCTCATCCTCTGCTTCCTTGTTTCATTAAATAATCCTTTTCCACCCACCCTGTCCCAGCTCCACTGGTGCAGCAGGGATGCCCTGGGCCTGGGGAGATGCTGCTGGTTGTACCCAGTGCCTCACTTGGCTGCAGCCAATCTGCAAGGCTGGTTCCACCCAAGGGCTACCAGCCAGCTCGTCATAGAGGGGAGCTTCAACAGCAATAAAATGGTCAATAAAATGGTCAGCTGGCCATGAAGATCACAGCAGACTGGTCTGGACAAGTGACTAATGGTGTGATTCCTATGCTGGAAAAAGAGAAGGGACCTGAGGTCCACATGCACAAACCCTGGCTCACATCCTGTCCCTGATGTGACAGGGGCACACTTGGAGCAAGGGAGCTGGCAATAAGCCTCATGCTGAAGCATCTCCTAGAATAGTTCAGTCATAAGGAAAGAAGATGAGTCTCTATTTTTCTTCCAGCAGGCTTAGTTTCTTTCCTCTGGAATAGATTCTGGCTACCAGTTAAGGAGATTCCCTCCAGAAAAAGGCACTGGAAACAGAAAGCCTTTCTTCCAAACCCACAGGGTGGAGCTGCCTGTGTCCCAGCTCTGCTGCAGTTCTCCTCGTGGGCACTGAGGTTACTCCTCAGTGGGAGCATGAGTGGACTCCATGCCCCTGCCCTGCCATCCCACAGCCCATTCCACGGCTGGCAAGGTCCCTGCCTGTGAGGACCCAGCACCACACAGGGGGAAAACAGAATTGGCCTCCAAAATAAACCAATTTCCATTTTGTAATTTATTCATGGACTCCAACAATTTCAGGGAAAAGGTGGGTGAGGTATCTTCTTCAATACTTGGAGACACTACAGGGATGAAGGGAGCAGGCAGCAAGGGACAGTAGGGTGAGAGATCAGCCTCAGCCAACACCAGGAACCTGCAAACCCCGAAGCAGCTACAACAGGGAAAATGGCTACAAAAATCCCTTTTTTGAGGCATAAATGAGATCCTCAGGCGGTTACACCACAAAAACACCTTCTGTCCCTTCTTTTAAAGAGTCACAGTCAGGACTCATCAAAGCCACTTAAAAAGTATCTGGCAAAAAGTTCCCAAACATTAAAAATGGTTCTCTTTATTTTGGCATGCCAAGACTCACAGCATGTAGCGGTCTGTACCAGCAAGAAAGGAGGGATGGGCCAACACATCCTGGTAAAATGAGAAAGGATACAAATCTTGGCTCCCTGTTCAAACTGAACCAGAACTGAACTGTTCCTGAGTGATGAAAAAAAAAATCTTATGGGATTTCCAGCTCATTTCTGTAGGCTCGAGATCAGATTCTGAACTACTGTGTTTATGCAAAAGTGAACCAGACCTTTGAATATTTGGAGGAGCATTCACTGCTGAGCCGCGTTTTTCTTGGATGTCAAAAGCACGGGAAGTTCTCATATTTTTTAAGAGAGAAGAGAAGAGGGATAAGGTGGGGGGGGAGAAGGAAGAAGGCCTTTTTGTTGCTACAACATAAATAGTATACTGCATACAGCTGCTTGCGCGCTTCCCTGTGTGGTCAACAAAACAGGGAACATATTTTAAGCTTGTTTTCCAAAACACTGCATGACAAACTTGTACTCAGAGGCCCATGAAATGCAGCCCCTGACTGTGGACATCTCACCACGCTCCATCAGACACTCGCTGCTGCTGCTGGGTGAATGAAGGAAACAAAACACTGGGACAGCCCAAAACATGGAAAACTAAAGCTGCAAATCACATCTCTGCACTTCTGTGGCGCAACCTAATTTAGAACTGCTTGTAAAAAGCTTAATTTTAACAGATTCTGGTAAAGCAAAAATAGGCAAGATTGAGATGGAGGCGACAAAAATGATTAGAGGGCTCAGCAGATACAAGGCAAGATTGATAAGGGTGGGAGTGTTTAGTTTAGCAAGAGATGAGTAAGAGGGGAGATGATAACAAGTACACAAGTTGTGACTTGGCCTGAGAGGGTACATCTGGTGTTTTTGCCATTTCTCATAATGCAAGAGAAAGAGGACATTGAATGAAGGCAGGAAGCAACAGCCACCAAAAAAACTCGAAACAAAACGGCAGATAAAAAGATTTTTTTTCCTTTCTTAATATACAACTCATAATTACTCTCTGGAACTTACTGTCACAAGATATCACCAGGGCCAAGAGCATCGGGAGGATGTAAAGAAAGGATTAGACACTTGCAGAGATAGTTATGAGAGCATTTACAGCTACCTTTTGAAAAATAAAAATAGAAATCAAGGAACAAATGTTTGCGCTTCAGGGCACAAACAACCTTAAATTGCTGAAGTCTGGGAGGACATTTTCCCCCATGGACAGGTCCTTCATGGGCTTCTGCCCAAGGACTTCAGCCAGGGCTGGAGAGCTCCCCTGTCCAACAGGCTGCAACTGCTCCTGCCCCTTGGTCTTTGCAGGTATCTCAATCCTGCACCTCTGATCCCAAAGCCCATTCCTCAGCCCACCCTGAGCCTCCTCAACCCTCAGGGAGCTTCTGGGCAGGGGAGGGGCCAGCCATGTACCCCAGCATAGCCCCTGCCCATGTCACCTGGCCCTGGCTGCTCATTTCCTCTTTCTTCTTTACATCACATTTAAGTTTCAGGTCCTTATTTTGCCAGCCCTTCCTCTCCCTGCTATTTCGACTGCCACTTTTTCCTCCCTCAAACCCAAACCCCCTGCTCCAGCCCCTGCCATCCACTTGGGCTCTCCAGGGAGCGCTGACCCCCTTGCACCCAGAAGGTGAAGCATCCACCTCCAGACCCACCAGCAATGCACAGACTCAAACACAACTTCACAATGTCAGGCAAATTTTCCCTTTCTCGACGTGAAGCCATTCCTCAGAGGAACCCTGCATCCCTGAGGAGGAGGAGGAGGACCCTCCTGTGGATGTGGCACCTGCGGGGCAGCGGCAGTCAGGCGCTATTACGGACCGCGGCGCTCATCAACGCGCTGGAACTGACATGCGACTCGGGGAGACAAAGAGAGATTTTGAAAGCAAGTCAGTCTATTAAATTTATACCTACCTGCACAATGTGAAGCAAACCACATCTCGGTTTCCTTTCATGTGCATGACAGTCTTAACTTGTTTCTTTTAATCCCATAAAAGCAGCTAAAGCATGCAACATGCTTCCCGGAGATGAAGCAAACCTGTATTTTACTTCCTGACAGTGATTTAGTTTACAGGGTGTTGGTTTTTTGTTGTTCTTTTTTTTCAGGGAAGATAATGAATATTGTCCAAAGCTGGTATTATAAAGGAAATACTACATGCTACATGCTAGACACTTGGCATTTAAAAGAGAATCCCATAAATTGACACTGTCTGTAACGGACCAAACACAGCTGCAACCCCTCACGCTGCACAGACACCAGCACTGGAGGCTGGAAGATCCCAGCATCTCCTGCCAAGGTTTTCTTTGGAAATCAGCACCCTTCTGAAAATTCAAAGCGTCTCTCATTTAGTCGGTCACACCCCAAGCAGGACCGGGGAGATGACCAGGGCTGTATGACTACGCAATAAATCCAGCAAATCCAAAGGGCTGGAGCAGTAATCCATGGAAATGTTCCAGGCAAGAGGGGGGTTTAAGTGCCTTTAATTCCCAGCTGCAAGCCCAACAAGCTGCCAGAAGGCGGAGACCACCGAACACAAGGGGTTAATGGTCTTGCTAAAGAAAATGATACACATAATTTCCTTTTATCATAAAACAATACGTTTATTATTTTCTGTATATCTGTTAAAGGGCATGGCCTTCTGAGTGGAAAACAAAACACAGCTTGGTCACATGTTTATTTGCTTCAGCTACTCCCTTTCCCTTCTGATAAATAATCAAACATGCCATCCAGAAAAAACAAAACCAGTGAGCTGGGAAATTTGATGGTCATCAAATAGACTAAGATACCAAGAAAAGCAGCCCACTGTTCCCACAGAGAGTTTTCTGCCCCACACCTACACTAACATCTGAGTAAATAACTTCAGTCACTCTTTCCATTTTCCCCATGAAATTACTCCTACTGTTAAACAAATTGTCCTTAAGGCAGTTGCAAACACCATTTTTTTTTCTGCAAAGTAGAACAACTTCTGAACATTAAAAAGCCAGACTAGCAATATATTTTCAAAATATGTTTGTTGTACTTGCGGTTTGGCTGAACACACAGCTTGATTTCTCTGTCTCTCGCTCTCTTTTCTAGGAAGATGGGGGTTTACAGTTTAAAATTTTAAAGTGTATTTGGATCTTGGAGAGGCAGGAAAAGCCTCAAGGAGGATGGGTTTTCTCCACAGGGCAGGCAGCATATTTTCCATTTTCTCTTATGTTTCACACTATACAAGCACCATGAATGCTTGCCAAAACAAAAAAGTTACCTGCTATTTCAGTGGACTTCTGCGGGGGGAGAAATCACTGAGAAGTATCAAGCAGTTTTTTAAAGTCATTTGAACAGAGGGGAAAAAATCCAGCATCCGTGTTGTGACATGGATTACCTAGAGGATCTACACTATCTTCCAACAACCCCTGAAGACCATTCATACAACAATCATTAATACTGAAAAACTGCAGAGAAAATCCCTCACGTGAGAAGTTAACAACCATTACCCGGCGTGAGCATGCTTTCCCTTTCCTTTTGTAGTACCACAGGTCTAAACAATAGTCATATGAATGAGATAATAGCCATGCTTGTCTCAGCAGCCTGATTTTTATTAGCATGAAATTGGTACAAATATTAGCGAGGCTGGTTCGCATGTGGTGCCAGAGCCACCATGCAAACAATTTGTGGAAAACAAAAAAGCCATTCGGTGGGTTTGCGCCACTTGTGCTGCCCAGAGCAGCAGCAATGTTTCTTTTTCTTGGAGGGGTTTGTTTGTTAGGTATTTTTGGCAGTTCTGCAAAGAGAAGCTGCAGCACCCGGCGAGCAGCAGGGACAGTGGCACATGGCTGCTCCTGTGCCAGAGGGGCAGCACCACAAGATGACAGACAGGCACCCCAAAAAAGGACTCGGCCCTCGCCACAGCTCTCCAAAGCCATGCCAAAAACCCCACCCTTGTCAACACTGCCATATACAACCTGAACTGGCTGCTTTTGCATCAAACCAAAGCAATTCCCCTCTCCTGTGCTCCAAGCTGCCTGCGCAAGGCAGCGCGTTAAAAGTTCAGCCCTGCCTGCACGCTCCTTTCCTCTGAGCGCTCGCAGAGAAAATGAAGAGTTTAACAGAGTGAGCTCTTACTGTCTGCCTTTAGATTTCCGTCTTCGCGCTGGAGATGTTTCTGGCTGTTTCTGTGAAGCGGGGGCTGAAGAATGGTAAAAAGATGTTTGAATAAACAGGAAGTGCCGTGCAGCCGGAGCACAGGCTGGAGGGAGACGCTGGAGCACTGCCCTTCGCAGCAGCCACCGGGCTCTGCCTCCACAGTAGCAACCTCTGCTTTTACTAAATGACAAAGCAACCGCAAAGCATTCCTTCCCTAATTCTTCCCTTGCGAAGTGGTGAGATCAGCTGGAGCTCACAGGTAATCTCAAAGTTGAGATTAGCACTCCACCCGGCACAAAAATCTAGTGACTCCACACTATTAAACCCCCCTATCTGTGAGCAGAAACAGGCAGAACTAATTATGTCCCCAAACAGACCAAACAGCAGGCAGAAGCACACCTCGCTTCTGTATCTAGGCAAATTCGGATTTGCACGGAAGTCCAGCCAAGCTTGACGTTCCTACCCTCGACAGTGCTGTGACTTGCTCTGGAAACCAGCTCGGGAGGCTGGCCGGGCTGCAGAGCTGTTTTCTCTGTGTGAACTGAAATATAAACAACCGCCCAAAAAACACAGCTTGTCTTGGGTGCAGGGACTTGCATTCGGCATCTCCGAAAGTGTAACTTCAGCATTCCAGCAGATGCCACCCCTCCTTCGCTGTCTCCTTCCCCTCCCTAAAACAAACTACCTATTTAACTGGAGATGACTAACTAACCGTCTCCCCACCCAATTATCAAAGCCCTGTCTGCTGTCATATTGGTGACATGACACAGATATTGTCAAGAAAAAGTAAACTGGGGCTGGCACTCAAAGGCAGCTCGTGAAGAGATGAGCAGTCGAACAGCCATATTCAATAAAAAAGAGGAACAGGATTCCTTTAGAAAATGTATTGCTGTTGTGGCAACGTGCTGCTGCCACTGAAGGGACTGATTTGTTATTTAGCATGTAGTCTTGGACTGTCTGTCATTCTGGGTGCTAATGCTCTGCTAAAATAACTCATTGGGAGCTGTCAGTGGGATGTTTACATAGGCCCCCAATCTTTTCTTCATACAAGGAAATTTTTTACTGGAATTCATCTTCTTTTGATCTCACATTCAAAGCAACAGCAGCTTGATAGACATGCAAGTCTGAAAGCAAATCCAGACGCTGAAGATAAACCGCCAGAGTATGACAGGCAGGAGCATCTAAAGCTTATAAAAATGAAGAGAACAGCATGTCGTCTGAGTATTACAATAGCAGAAATCAAGAGACATATTAGGTGGAACTGATCAGCCACAAAAACAGTTCAAAAGGCAGATCATAGAAACAGAAGACTAAGCTAGAAAAAAAATAAAATTGGAAAGATCTGCTTTACAGAGGCATCACCTCCTTTCTGAGCACCGCGGCGTTTCCGCTCCAGCATGTAAACTTAAGGGGAAAAAAAGAACAGGGCTGGTGCTGTCTCTACTAACTCAGCAGTTCTTACCTTCAACTCACCAATTAATTTGCCGACTGTACGTTTCAATTACGTGTTATTCAAAGTGAAATAAAAATAGGACACTGTGCCGCTCGCATCTACAGCCCAGCCCTCCCCAACACTACAGGGATGGGGAGTTGGTGCCTCTTCGTTAGGAATTGCATCCCCCTGCAAGGTGCAAAAGGGGCCCTGGCCTGAGCCCCTGCCACCATTTTAGCTTGTTCATCTTGACAAGGGCTGAGTCTTGGGATGCTCCTGAGCTCTGCCTCTGCCACTGGTGCAGAAACATTCATTCAGAAGGTAATTTTATTTAAATTGAATTACGTGTGCCACAGAGTCCGCAGTTATGTTCCGAAGGCGACACTTGCCGGGAAACAATTGCTGAAACTTTCTCTAGAAACCCATACATTTTTAATTTTTCTTCCCCAAATAAGCTTCTTATTCTAATTGAAGTCAGCAAATATAATGAAAAAGTAATTCTCAAACAATTTTGTACTTAGAGCTATTTGTTAACAAACACTGAACGAGCAGCAGTGTTAGGTTAAAGGGCAGCAGGATTCCACATTATAATTTAGCCTGCGGTTATTTCTGATTAAGAACACCCTCCGGGACGGCAAAGCAAGATCTTCTTTTGCAGCAGGCATAGCTTTTAAAATTAGCCTCTTCTCAATAATAAAACCAACAGGAAAACTGTGGATTTAAAACTGTATTAACCAATTTGAAGTAGTGCAATCAGTTTATGTCTTGCTTTCTGCAAACCACTGTTCCCTGCCTTAGTCAAGTTTCAAATGTAAAAATGCTGCCTGGATTATGAAACTGTTGTAAGAAAGTCACCTTCTGTCATGCTTATGTAGCTATCTAATGTGCTAAAGGCTGATTATTTATCTTTAAACTGTACTAGTTTAATCTTTTAAGGTCACCACTAATCTGCTCCAACCTTTTAAAAAATAGCAGCTTTCAAGACTTACTGCTGGAATCACTAAACTCTGAGCTGAATGTCATTGTAAGGGATACATTAGCCAGAGTGAGTGTAGTTTTACAATGTAAACACCAAATATAAATCCCCACCTAAATGAGAAGAAAAATATGATGTCCATGCCAGGAGAAATATCAGTAAATAAGGCCAACGCTGTATTATTTCACACAAATAGCGTTCCAAGTCATGTTGCTATTTCTCTCTCCTCCCCCTCCCTTCCCAGTGCAAAACTTGGGTATAATTTAAAGGATCATTAGGTGTTTTTTCTTTATCTTTTCCCTTTCTCAGCAGCAACTTTGCCTGCCTGCTGTGAAGCCTCCTGACCGCATTTGGAAGTTATTGCAAAGTCCAAAACCCCCTCATAGGTTATTTGTGTGCATGTGCTGTACAGCAGCCTTTTATACTCTTCTTTTTCCTTTTCCCCTAGATTTCTTCTGGACTTGAATGTCACAGTAGACCTTGAATGTGAAATGGCTTCAAGCTAATTGCTTTAATTGCTTGAAGATGTGCAGGCAGGTGAAACCTGATCCCCTTGGCCATTGTAGAGACCAGGAACAACACAGGAATGTTTACATAGTGGTTTGAGTTTAATAGACAGTAGAGCTGAGTTTCAGACAGCTAGCAAAAACACAGCTAATAGGTGACCTCTTAATGTAGTTCTCCTTTTTAAAAACAAAATACAATTTCGTTTTATACAAGGCAATGTCCCTAAATGCCAAGGTTATCTGCTTGACTTTTTGAGTGAGCATGCACTGCGTTGCACCTGACATTTATACCAGAAACTCTATCCTGAATGCATTTCCCTCTACCTTAAAACAAAAAGCACTTTATGTGTCAGTCACCTTACAAACAGATTAGAGCTGGATGGGGTTTCCTCGTAAGTGCAGTCATTTTAATTTAAAATTGAGTGTTTCTCACCACTGTCACATTCCTTCCCCCTCAACCCCTGGGCACTCCTACCCTCTGGTGGGCACTGGCACAAGTCCTTGGAAGGGTCTTCTGGAAAGGCCAAGTACTTTCACTGCTTTTCTAGAGCTTTTCCTGCTTTTCCAGAGCTTCCAGTGCATTTGCACCACGCTGTTAAGCTACAACGCACTTTTGCAAAGGCGCAGTTTGGTCTCACACACGGCACAAATTCAGCAGCTCCTCCTCAGGCAAAACTCCTCCTGACTGAGAACTGCAGCATTCGGGGTCACTGATGATCAGGCTTGCTTTCCAAGAATCATGAGGTAAGTAAAACACACTTGAAACCAGCCAGAGACCAGTGAGCAGGTACAGCACAAGTGTAGAAAGCAAAGACTGAGTTTGGCAGCAGCGGTAGCATAAAGATATTTACTGTAGGTCTAGTCCCAAAAACAAACACTGAAAACAGGTAATACCAAATAGTCACTTTCCTGGCACAGGAACTTCAAGTTTTGTTGCCAGTCCTAAAAAAACAGTTAAAATCACTTGTATTGAGTGAATACCAGCTGAGAAATGACATGTGTTGCATCCCAGACAAAAAGGAATAATTAAAATAACATTTATGGAGGAAGGAAAAAGGGAAGGCAGTCTGAGATATAAGACTTGGAAAAGCACAAACACACTGAGGCAGAGGAGATGAAGCCAAACTAACATGTATTTCATATGAACAAGAAAGGCAAGCAACTCCCTGCCACACAACCCTACAAATAAAGGGCACTTCCAATCTGATCTTGGCAATTACACTCAAAAAAGTTTCAAATTCTCTAGTACTTTTTGCTGGAGCTACCAACCCCTTGAACAGAAGCAAACAGAAGCAGGAGGGAGGCTGCTCCAGCCACTCTGGATTCAAACTGTGGCTCCCAGGAAGACAATAGATGCTGGCTGCTCTGCTCTACCTTGCCTGCTATTCCGAATCCTCTGAAGCAAATGAGTAACTGATCTTAAATAATACAGAACAAAGGGAACAATAGGAGCTGGAAAGCAAGCTGGGATACTTGGGAACATGCCTCTTTCTTTTGAGAGAGAATCTCGCCGGCACACATGCACACACTGAGTTACAGAATCACAGAAGTTGTTGTCCTGTGTCATCCCCCCCTCACCCATCACCTCCTTAAAACCTCGAATTCCAGCCACTGTGGGGTTTTGACAGATTTTTTCTTTTCTGCACGGCCCGAAACATTAAGAAAAAAGGAGAAAGTTCAGAATAGGAGGGGGGGAAAAAAAAAAATAGAACAGAGTCAATTTAAAGATTTAGTATAAACTAGTCCAAGCCTGTGGGAGGAACGCTAAGTGGAAAAAGTAAACACGGTCCCCCCAAGAAGTTCCCCTGGAAGCTGAGCAGGCAGCCAGTGCCTGGTACCCGCTGCCCCGCGCCCGGGGAGGTCAGCGCAGCTATGCTAAACTGACAGGTTCAGTTTACAGCAGGCCAGCACTTTGTTTGGATATACTGGCCTTGCTCACCGCCAGCTTAACAACAGATGGCTCGAAAACTTTCATTATGTTGCAGAGGGCTGAACTGCAAACAATCGGGAAAACTGTGAAAAGTTTAACTCCCTGCGAGCCGAGCGGGGAAGCGCTGCCCTCGCCAGCCGGCGGCTCCTCCCGCCCCGGCCATGGGCGCCTTTAAATTAATTAAAGCGGGATGGGATGATTAATCATACCTGCACACGGTCCTGGGGATGCCTGGGAAAAAGAATTTGCGATTTGACAAGGTCATTTCAATAAAAGTAGCATTCCAGGAGAAAATGGACTTTGACGGATTGCAAAGCTGATTTTAAACCTTCCTCAAGCCTCTGGCTCTAGGAAAGTTATAGAAAGTTTCTGCAATAATCCTCTAATCGGGGTTTATCAGGAGCTTTCTGATGAGAGTTCTTCCATCTACAGAAACAGAGACTGTGTCCCTCACATTCTCACTTCAAACTTTCACCCTGCACGGCAAGAGAAGGCCAGCAAATAATCTAACATGCATATCTGAATGTGATTTATCCAAATCTGTGTATAATTTAAATATTCATCTAACTGATTTGATTCATATGCACCCTAATATCTTTTAACGCTCTAAGGCAGGTTATAAAGGCACCTTCCGAGGTTTAATTCAATTGACAGTCTTATATACATCTCATCACTGAAAACGCATTATTTTATATTATTCAAGAAATGAACAAATCTGTTTTCCACAAATGTATTTTAAAAGCGACTCTTTCCTGTTATTGAAAGAAAATTGTGTTTATTACTCCTTTAGCATAGTGTAAACTCATAAACGTCAACAGAGAGTACAAGGAAAACTGTCAACTAAATATTGTTTCCTTCATGAGCTGCTCTTCCAAGTCAATTACGCCTTTCAACTTCTGGGGCATTGTATGATAAACTGGCAGTAAAAATCATTCACATTAATATACCATGGTGCCTTGCCTGCAAAAGGTAATTAAAGAAGTAAATGACTCATAAGAATAGACATATTAGCTGCAAAATGAAAGGCAACTGAGCTGCCACATGAAAATATGTACCATTAAGATACTGCATTTTCATATTCCTGTAATCAGCTTCAGTAGACTAATGCTTATTTAATCCAGTTCTCGCCTAAGTCCATCAACAACTGTTTTTTGCTGTTTTCTCCTTCACTGAACATTATGTGTGCAGGTTTGGAATAAATACTGCAATAAGATTTTTGCATAGTCAATTGAAGAACAGGTTTTTTATCTTTTAAAAACTATTTTTCTTTCTCACCAAGAGGAATACACCAGAGAAGGATACCAAGAAACCCCATGTTTCCTGGGGTTCTTTCAGTGCCAACATGCTTTGGGTGAAATATACACCCTGGTCTAGCATTAAGCATTTTGATTTGTGAAATACAGCAGGAAATCAAGCCTCATCTTCCAACCTTCCTTTTCTTCACATGGGAAAGGTTTGCCTTGTTAATGCATGTTTTCATTAGGGTTAGAAAAATTAGACAGGCTTTCTTAAGTCTTTGACACAAGGTGGGGCAAGGAGAGGAAGGGGCAGGGCTGGGTTTGTGGAGGAGATGGAGCTGCAGGCTGGGGAGACACAGGGGCATCACCCCCATGATTTGCTCTGCCCAGCCCAGCCTCAGCTGACAAGACCCAAACTCCAAACACAGGCACCATCCTGGCATCCCACCTGGGCAGCAGGACAGCCAAGCTCAGCACAACACACTCCTGAATTTTGGGAAGGGCCATTGCTGGGAGCTCACCCTGCAATGCACATCTCAGCCCACCCTGTTTCTGTAGCCACCACATAAACCAAAGCCTTTTGGTGAAGGGTCTTGGGTTGAACTTCACAAGTTCATCTTTCCCCTCCCAAGGGGACAGCAGGGAGATGGTGAAAGTCAGGGAACAAAGTACAGCTGTGTCCAAAAGAAAACACCCTGCAAAATACTCAAACATTTCTAACTCATCCTGTTTGTGAGCAGTAATTAAAATATTCTTTTCATCACAATAATAGCTCTGTAAGGCCAAGATCCAAACTGCTTTTGACTGCACAGCTCTCACAATTATTTCATTTTCTAAAGTACGGGGTGGAGTGAGCTCCAGTATCTCAGCCACTGCTACAGCGCTCTGTTGACAAATGCTGACTTTCCTAAACGGCAGACGCTGTGTATGTACCATCCATCCTTTATTTATTGTGCCCGACACAGGTTTATCCTTGCAAAAAGAGATTTTTCAATAAAAATCTCCACACATTGCTTCGCAACCTGCATTATATGTTGCTTATTTATCACTATCAGTACGAAATAGTGTTAGACTTAAAATGTAGGATCAATCATTATTTAAACTGTATTATTGCTTCTCCATTTGAGCAGACATCACTTTGTACCCACAATTAATGAGCTCTAGTCCTTTTTCTAATTAAGGAACAAAGGTTCTTGTGTGCAGAGTATAGAGTGACACTGTCTAGAGAACACACATTTAAATAGAAGAGAATCCTTCTAATTACCTTACAATAGGATTTTTCATATCCAGGAACATAATAGGATCAAGAAATTAGAGCATTTCCAACAGCATTTACAAATAAGTCATTACAAAACACCGTTAAAAGGTAATAATGCATCCCTAAAAACAAGGGGACCTTATGGCGACTAGTGCCTAACACTTTGGTATTTACAGAATTAACCTTTGAGCATGATACAGGGAAAATGCAACACAGAAATTATTTTATAGATGTGTATGCACAGAGATAAATCCAAAAAAATGGAGGAGTCATCTATTAGAGCCTAAACCACTTTAGGCTCACACAGATTAGGATCCAAACACATAATTAAGAAAGTCAGAAAGGTAACCTCGCTTTATCCAGTAATTAGGGCTGTTAGAAATCGGATACTGTCTCTTAAAAGTGTTACAAATACACGGCACTACTAAATAACCTGCACTGCTGGGAAAGTATACTCGCTATCAAGGGCAAAGCTGCTATACACTGAGGTAACAGTAAATGACAGACTGTTGTTCAAGTCCATTAGCTGCTATGTGATAGGAGCACATTCACTAGCACACGACCTGTGAAAAATCTTAGATCTCTTTAAATCTTTGAATTGGATTGCTGCATTAATTCTTAAGAACTGCAATCCTTCAACCAAGTCAAATTACCCTCATTAACAGGGGAAAAACTGCCTCTGCAATAAGTTAAAAAAAAAGAGATATTTATTACCTATAATCACTTTCACGTACTTCACCTGGAAGTGTGACAAACTGGGACAACAACTCCAGAGGCTGGCACCAGTTCAGGCGCTGGTGGGGCCGGGGTGGAGGGGACACGCCGTGCACGTGTCGCCCTCTGTGCCTGCGCGCCACGTTCAGCGGGAACGCTTCTTGGGGAAAAACCTCAATGAATGTTCCAAGAAAAGAAAAATCACTAAGAATAAGCACAGGCACTGAAGCGATCTCTGTGTGTGCCACTGAAATAACCGCAAAAGAGGAGGGGAAATTCTTCAGTTATTCAAGGCTTGATTAGAACACTACTTCATAATTAGGCATGTTACAAGTATTGTCATCAACCAGAAAATTCATGTACTAACTCAAAGGTCTCAGAAGCTGGCTCAAGCCTTCTATTCATTAACAACATCTGCTATTAATGTTTAACCCTCATAAACTTGCACCAAACATTCAGCATTCAACAAAGCTTAAAAATAAATATTTTGTTGCGCTGTTTTATCCGCGTGGTGATCTGCTCAGTTCTGCAGATATCGAGAACCACTACAACGGCCAGAGAGATAACAGACAAATATTTGGTCTTTGTTGAAAAGAAGATATTCCTTTCTCCAGTCACTGCTTCTCTGCACTTCAGATGCTACAGCTCCCGAGCCAGGCCAGTGCAGCACAATAAACAGCAATGCAGACATACAGATATACACACACCTATATGATGGCATGAATCATTTATTTTGAAGATGAAACTCCCTGGAATAATTTTCAGGATGAGTATTCTAAAGGTCCCTGTTTAAATTTTTTCCTAATTTAGAAATGAACGTTCCTGGGACGAAAGATTCCCTGTGAAATGGGGAGCTGAGTAAGTCCAGGATCCAGAAATGAGAAACAGAGCGTTTCATCTTCATTTTACTGCTGCGAATCCAGATGAGAGCCCTGATCTCGCAGTCAGATCCTAATGGGCAGATCCTTGGAAGAGCCTTTGGAAAGACTCATTTCCACCAGTGTGGTTTTAATGTAAGCGTTGCAATCTGCTTGTGCAGGCTCATTTACAGCGTGGAGACAGAGCTAAGTGGTGAGCTAATGCGACCATCTAATGACTCCTGGAAGCGCACCCGGACATCCCCCGTCCCCATCCCTCTTCCCAGGGATGGATGTCGGTAGCTCAGCCCCTGCTGGGCCCAGCCTGGCTCACAGGGGCAGCCCTGGAGCACTGCTGGGCACGTCCCACAGCTCCCTGCCTTCCCTGCTCCCTCCTGCCCACACTGACCCCTGCGCAAGCCGGCCCCCAGGTCTCCACAGAGCCTGGAATTCCAGCATCAGGCGGGTGAAGATCCCGCCTGCACTCATCTCACCGTCGTTTTCTCATCTGCAGCAACGCCAAGACACAAACCAAGCCACAAAAGTAATGAAAAATACAGCTCTTTTTGTCTTCAAACATGACATTCATGGCGGATTCACTGTCTGCATGTTGCAGCACGCTCTATTCTTAGCACCGTGCCTTTTAAAGTTAGGCCCATTATTTTCTACGGTGTATCAAGATCAGTATGTATAACATATGCCATATTGTTGACACTTCCCTGGATGTACTGCACACCATATGCCTAAAGCACTAAAAGGGGTGATGAACAGAGTGGCAATACTGAAAGGAGAACAAGATACACCGAGCATGTTGAATGAATTCAGTTATATAATTCAGCCAATAAGGGTTTCCATACATTTAACAATCTCTTTTTTTTTTTCCCCCCTTTTTCTTCCCCCCCTCCCCCTTGTATAAAAATGAATTTAACAACTTTCCACTGTGAAAAGTTAACACCCTGGACACGTATTCAAAGCAAACATTTAATCACAGTGGGCCCACCAGGTCTAAAAAGTATACATGTAAAGATAGATCATATATAATCACACCAATAAAACAAACAAAAACGGACTATTCATACATTTTAGCAATAAACTAAAAAAATAAAACATACAGTTTTGCTCCTGCTTCCACTTGTCCTTTATTTTACCTTGCATAAATCCATACCTCAAGTTCAATTCCTAGAACTAGGGAAGATGTCATCTTGCCCATCTTCAGAGCTTTATTTACTAGTTTCTCTACTAAGAATTATTATTTGAAGAACCCAGAAACTAATGCTCTCTTACACTACAGTATTTTTGTCCAAATCTTCTGGAACGGATTATAAAATTGAAATGTAAGAAGGAACACAGCCGAGCTATATTTATAACACGAATGCTGCTCTTCAGCATCTGATACATACACATGTGTATCCTCATTTCCATGCCATCCCTCAGCACGCTCTAATGGGTACACTAACTGCATACTCGTCATTAAAATAAAAGAAAAAAGAGGGGAAAAAAAGGAACTGACTCATCACTGAGAACAGTTTTGACAGTACTTGCATGCAAAGCCCTGGCAGAGAGGCTCAAGCTATTTAGTGGTGACCGGATACAAATCACAAACTTTGGAGTGAATTAATAATTAAAGGCAAAAAAAAACCGCAAACAGACAAACTCTCAGCACAGGTAAAGGCGGATGCACAGGTGAATCCAGGTTTAATCTCCAAGTTTAGTCCTTGGAGTTATGTGCTACCTGGAGGAAGGCACAGATCTGGAAAGCAGGGAATTCCCATTGCTGAGACACTGACAGGGTCAGCAGAAGGGAAGAGCAAGGAACACCCAGCAGGAACACACAGGACCCTTCCAGGGGGAGAATCCCAGCTGGCATGGAGCACAGGGGAGGTGCAGGGAGCAGGCTGCTCTCCTGGCACACCGGGAGCACGGCCAGCTCCTCACAGGGATGCTGCTAATGCCGCAGAGCTAATGATGCCACGCAAAGCTGGAGCTTCCCCGTCCTCTGTCCTGAGTGCCCCTGTGCACCCACAGGCAATGGATCAAAGGGGCTATGAGAAGATAAGGAGAATCCATTTTAATTTCAAAACATGAAAATTCTGGCACAGGAGATCACTAGAGAAGATCAGTTCTGTTATGTATCTATGGTGTGTTGAAGGGGAATGTTACATTTTAAAATGTACACACACACATACCTATTTATCTGAGTAAGCAGTATCATTAGCAGAATAAAACAGCCTAAAAGGAACATGAGCCTTTTGTTAAAAGTGGAAGACAGAATCTTCGTGAAAAACATCAAAGAAAAGTAACACATGCTCATGTTTAAAAACAGTCTACGCCTAATACAGAACATCAAGATGTTAAGAAAAAAACAAAACCAACACAAACCAACAAAACCTCCCCCTTTGCTTCACATATTTTCCTTAGAAACAAACTTAGTTTGTTTCTTGCTGACCAGGAAAGGGCTGCCAGTGCCCATTTAAAGCACTGGCTGTGCAATCCACCAAGAAATCAGATAAGAATTAATATACAGAACTTTCACATTGTCAAAATTAGGACAAGTGGAAGTTTTGTGAGTGGAAACACTTGCACTGCATCAATATTGGGCCAGAAGGTAAACAGAGGAGTATGTTCCAAAAAATTAGAAAAGGAAGGGGTTTAGACAGGCATGCCAGTGCCCGCTCTGTTCCCTCTCTGAGCTTTCTCTGGAGGAAAACAAAACAAAGCAAAACAAAACAGCTTCACTCTGCAAAAGCCACGACTGTACAGCTATTTGCAGAGGGAAGTGGTGAGCAGGCAACACCTCCTGTCAGCATCCCCGGGGCTGTGCCTTCAGTACACCAACACTGGCCAGGAGATGTCAAGGGAGGGTGTGAAAAACCCTTTTACCTTCTGGTCTCTAGCTCAGGGCTGGTCCAAGTAGAGCACAGCCAAACTTTCTACTGGCTGTTGGCGACGTTAGCTTGATGGACTTCGTCCAGTTGCTTGTGGACTACTGTCCATATTAGGAAAAAATCCCCACTTGACACTGGCACGGGGATCCAGCCCTATCCACAGACACCGGCAGCACTACAGACTGTGCCTCAGCAGCCAGGTTGAGACACAAGGATCACAGCCATGTCAGTGTGCCCAGGATCCTTAATAAACAGAATCATATAAAGCCAAAAGCAATTCTACCATGGCTAATTAAAACATCTCTTGTGCTTGCTCCGTAAGAAAACCCACACAACAACACATGAGCAACAAAAACAAAAGCAAAAAAATCCCCTAAACCGCCCTGTGGTGAACTTTGCTTCCTTTTCTGAGCAGTACTGGTGACGTTTGCAGGGGAGCTCGGGAGGGTAAAAGGGCATTACCACCAAGGCAGCTTTTAATTCTGCCAGGCAGATCCCCCAGACCTGCAAGGAACGTCTGCTTCCTACCCACCAGGGCCATTAATCACCCAGACTCCTAAAAGGTTCAATTCATGTGCCCACTCAGAGAACTCATGAGATGCCTGATAGTCATGTGTCATTCGAGAAGGGAACAAAACTGTATTCTTCTCTGAACTGAGGTAGCTCCTATTACCAAGAGACCATCTCCCCTGGGAGCCACCAGAAGAGCGAAATGAAGGAGAGCTGACTCAAAGCTCTGCCTCACAAAGACACATAATTGATGCAGAAGGGAAAGAGAGTTATTAGGAATCTGCCAGTACCCTTATTTTGCCAATAATCTGGGGAATTGGTGAAAGGGTTTGAAAAGTGGTGAAAAAGATCTCAAATTTTTACTAGATACATCCCAGACAGACAGGTTGCTCTCCAGGAAAGACTGCCCTCCTCCTTGGATAAGAGCTTGGCAAAAGCAAAGGAGGTTTTTGCCACCTTAAAATTGGATCATTTCTTCTCATGATTAACTTCACTCTTCCAGGGACCTTTTGAACAGCTGGAGGTGATGCCTGGCCTCTATGCGTGCTCAGAAATCCTTTGATTCTCTTGATATCTCCTGCTTCAAAATCTCGATCCTTATCTACTGATGCTCTTAAAAGCCTGGGAGATACCAGCCTGGGACTATGTGGGCCAGGGTAACTGACCCCCCCAGACTGGGCTGAAATGTGAAACACAAATATATCATTTGACACTGTCATTTCCTGTACATGACAGCTGGGAAGAAAAGGGTACGAAAAAGGGAAAGGGGCACTTTTTTCAGCTTAAAAATTAAATGGTTGTATTGCTCTGCATTTGATAAAAAAAAATAAGGAAAAACAAGCAGGAAAAATCCTGCCCTCCTGCTGCTTCTTACTGCTTTCCTTTCTTTAATTACTGCTCTACTAGGTAAACTAAAGGATAAAACTGAGAAAAATATAAAAACCTACAAGCACCCCAGCAATTGCTTCACATCCTTGTTATTTTCCTGGCAATACCCATGACTCAATAGAAATGTTATCCACATTCTCTTTTTTTCAAATTTTTCCCCTTACAAAATTCAGCTACAAACTAGAGAGTGCAACTAAGTTTCAGGCAGCCTGGCACATTCACTGACACTCGATGTTTTAACCTTTCTCACTAGCACCTTTTGATCTCTCAGGCTTTGGGAACACTAAGCTGAACTGATCTCCTGCTGTAATTCGTAATTACCAATTCACAGCTATTTCAGCACTCTGTAGATGCCAGCCTGCTGCTCAGGTATCAATACAGAATTGAAAAATGCTGAATATTTTTGGCCAGTTGAGATTTTTTTCGAAATATTCCCCATTCCTCCACAGCGCCACAAAAACTGCGCTGAGCTGCCGCTGTCACCGAGGAGCCAACCTGGATGCTCCGTGCTGCACAGAGCAAAGAGGAGGCTGCTCTCAAAGGGTTTACAGCAGTGAGAAGGGGGTTATGATACATAAACAGCCCTTTTCAGGTTCAAAAAATCTTCTCTTCCCATTCAGCATCACCATTATCCCTATTGGTTTCCTTCTGCCTGCAGCTGCTCCCCGGCAGGCAGATACAAAACGCGGCTCCACGGGCGACGGCTGTGCTCAGCCCTCTCCCCTTGGCAGGAACGTGCCACCACGATGATCTCCCTCCAGCACAGCAGAAAAACAGCCATGGGCCTCAAAAAACAGCCACTGTGGGCCACAGCTTGGTCCCAGCCCAGGAAGGGGGCAGAGCTGCCTGTGCAGGGCAAATGGGGCTGTCCCAGTACCCTCAACACAATCTCAGCTATTGTTCTACAGCCATGAAAAATTAAGCTGGACAGTTAAAGTTTCCCACTCCAAGTGTTGGTATGAGGCCCTGTAGTATATTTTGCTCTCGTGGCTTACCTATGGGACCTTCAGCAAAGGAAGTCCATGCTGGGACTGAATGTAAAATATGGGACGGTGCAGGCTGGAGAGAAAGTCTTAACCAGAGTGTTTGGATTAAAGTGTTTCACCAGCAATCCTTCATTAAGGATTTGCTCCAGGTTCTCTTACAAACTACTAGCAACAGACATTCCCCTCAAAATCATCCTGAAGTCCTTAAACAAAACTAAAAAGCCTCTTGTCCACCATCTGGATTCTAGAGACGGGGCAATGAAAACACAGAGATGAGAAGAATTCCACACTGTGGAAATAATACTCATGAACTACAAACAGACAAGTAGTTCTGCACATTTAGAAGTTGAATTAGATGCAAAAAGCCTTTTCTTTTGTTGCTTACTGCCATAACTCAAACCCTTTCTGATCCTCTCTTCAATATAATCAGTGAATTTACAAATTGTAAATCCTCTTGTTCAATTTTTGGTTCTGAAAACAAAATAGAAAATGATCCCTTTAATCTTCAAACAACCTTAAGACAGAAACACTTCACTACTTCCCTGTTTGGTGGGGAAACATGCCAAAATACCAACACATCCCTGGCTGAAGCTTGGCTGTGCTGCAGTTTAACACTACACACAAGTCCTCCAGAGCAGCACATGCAAATAGAGATCTCTCAACAAAATCCCAGCCTGAAATACTCCCCAGACACTGGAAAAGTTCAGGTCCAGATCCACATCCAGGTTTTTTATCTCAGGTTTATATCTAAACCAAATATAAGGATTCTCTTGACTTCTTCCAAAGAATAGTCTTTTAAGACATAAGACTCCAGAACCAATAAAAAAGGTAATTTAACAATATCTCTACTGTGTCACCAATCATTTAAAGGGCCTTGAGGCTGCTGCATTCCCACTATAGCACAGCAGCTTTCCCACCCTGCTGGTTTTCAATTGACACCCTCTGTGTTGATATTTTTTTCCAAGTTAAGCCTGATGGCATTTTTTAAGCTTCCCCTCACAGCTGATGTCCTCTGCTTGTGCCACTGCTGGGTCCCAGCAGTGCAGCTGTGGGCATGGCTCTGCTGGAACCCACAGGGGTGAGACCAAGGGGCTTCTCCTCCCTATCCCCCAGGGCACAAGGTCCAGGAGAGTAGGACAAACTTAACTTTCAAAGGAAGAAGTCAAAAGGGGAAAAAAAAATTAAAAAACCCTGAAAAAGAAACCCCTATGAGGAGGTTGTTGATCAGGATCTCACAGCAATAACTTCAGACACTCGCCAGTGTATCCATCACTTACAGAACAATCTGCTATTTCTTTGCCAAAAAGGCAAAAAAAGACCCTTGCATACATTTTGCCTGTTTGAGCCCGAAGACTGCTTAGGAAATGGAATATCTGAGACAAGGGAAACACTCCATCTTCACTTGGCGTGAGTGGGATTGTCACCAATTCATTCTTGTTTTCAGAAATCCTGGGCACAGCCCAAAAGGGCCAGGACCTGCTGGCAGACAGAGCTGCAGCCTGAGGCTGTCACCCAGCTCCTGCCCTGAGGTGAGCACAGGACAGGCACATCTACTCCTCAACACCCACACCTCTAATAATTCTGCAGAGCCTATTGCTCCATCAAACCATCCTGGCTCTCCACCTCAGTTTCTGATGCAGAGCCACAATGGGTGTTATTAACAGAAAATAGTGGAACACCATCACCATTACCTACTGCAAGTGAAATTAATATTCATTGGAAAAAAAATTCTTCAAAAAGTTTTCCTTTGCAAATACCTAGAGCCTACCCCACCACCAGAGTCAGGAGGAAGTTTTCAAATGGGTAACAGCTAAATGAATATATCTGCTAAAGGAATCAGGGGTTTTTGTGCGCTCCAAGGTTATGTGTTTAGCAGGCTTTGATACTTCAATGAAAAATTGAGGTGGCAATGATTTGCAGACTAAATTAATGTTAAATACTTCAAAGAACTGGACAAACAAGTCAGCAGCAAAAATTTTATAGGTTCACTTCCTTCAAGGGAACTTAAAGAGCCAGCATTTTATTGCTGAGAATTCTAGTCACTCCTTTTACCCCTCAGCATCTGTTTGAAATATGTAGTAGACAATTGCTGTTTTGGCTCTGACTCAGGTGGTTGAAATACAGGACAAACAGACTACTGTATATAAGCTTTCCTCCAGCAATGAAAATTTTTATTAACTCTCTTGCATAGCAAACTCTGCTGCCTAGCTTCCAATCCCTATAGAATCATCAAGGAATGTGGCTACTTATTAATTCCGGTGGTCAAGCACAGGGTGGATATGTTGAGACTTGTCTGCAATACGTAACCTCACATTTCAAAAAAATAAGAGGAAAAAAAGAAAGCTACAGAGGAAAGGAAAAACATAAATGAGTTCTGTTTAGTTCATCATTCATAAGTGTAAAATTCCAAGCTAAATACTAGCTCTGTACATAAATATGTCAGCCCTGTCAGACTTTCCAGCCAAAGAAAACAAGGCCTACGGTGGAGGGGTTCAGAATTACCCTCAGAGCCATGAACCTGCCCCACCTTCCACTGCTGTGTCAAATTCAGGAGTTTTCTCACATTGGTGCTTCATAAAAACACCCTGTAGACACTGCCTAAAAATTGCTCTTCTCACCCCACCCAGCTGAAGGACTGGGGAAAAGAAAAGAACAAGGACAGAGGTACATAACACAGAAAGAAAGGCTCTTGCTCCTGAGGAGACTATTTAGAATGATCCTGGCCACTTGAAAATCCTACATTTCATTGCTTCTGCATCCTTCACACTGCTTGTGTAGTGGTGACCACTTTTGCAAAGCTTTTGATCCCTGAGAAGCAGTGTGAGATGTTTTCCAGCAGTTAATGTTGGATAAAACTCCCTCTTCAAGTTGTGGTTACAGCCAATTTGAGCCAACCTGAGGCTGTTGTGGTGCTCTTAGCCTTCTGTTGTGCTTCCAATGTCATAAATACCTAATAGGAGTGGTCAACATTTAAAAATAAACACTTGCCACGTATTTTCTACACAAAACAACTCCAGCTGCCTGAAATCTGCAGATAATATTAGGTTTTGCATTTTTAGCTAGTATTTAACATATAGATTATTAAACAGCTGGACTTAACTTAAAGCTCTCCTTGAGTTGTGTTATATTGTTTGTGAAAGAAGGCCACAGTCTACAGCTAGCTGTCAATGTGCTCCAGCTAATTTCCACACCAACAAATTCAAAGGTCTGTCCACCAATGCCATAAATCAGAGAACGACTGCTACATTAAGAGTGCAAAGAGCCACCAAGGGCTGCCTGTAGCCCAGATTTCTCTATTGTGACATGTCCCATGGGGCTGAATCTCCCTGGTCTGATCCACCATAACCTGAAGCAAATTCCTCACATAATTTTCTGGTCATCACACCCTACAGGTATCCATTTGACTTAGGTATTTCTTCCAGGTTCTCCAGAGAAAGCACAGAGGAAGATGCTTCCCATCCCTTTGGTACAACTCCAGCTGCTGGGTGAGAAGAATGCAACTCTTATTTCTTCTATTATATCTTTCAGGAGCTGAAAGCTGGAAGGGAAACCTTCTGCTTTGGACTGCCAGTAAGAAATAGAAGAAATAAGAGTTGCATTCTGTCTCCCTGGGAGCAGAGGCTCTCCAGCACCTCGGTCCATCTGGCGAGCACTCCCGGTGCTGCAGAATGTCAGCTCACGCAGGCAGCACCCAGCCCCTCCAGAGCCCCCTGGCAGACAGATATGATAACAAGCATCACATGTGGCTCTCCCAGATGGTGCCCAAACAGCACAGAGAGCTGCCCTGAGGTTTGATCCCGCATGGACAGCCCCCAGCACAGCAGGTACCTGGGCCACCTGTGGCCAGCAGCCTGCAGAGCCCTGCTCAGCTCCCTGGGCAGCTCATCAGGAGGCACTGTAGGTGTGCAGCCTCACAGAAACGTGACCGCTGCAACTCACCCGTGTCCAATTTCTTAGAAAGGAATTGTTCAAAGCTGCAATGCGCTGGACCAAAAAAGGTAAAGCCCTGTGACCCTTAGGGGACAACCTCAAACCCTCTCTCCAAGCAAAGCCTGCCATGCACAGCCTCTAACAGGGAAGTAATTTTGGTGCACAGCCACACCAGACTTTTCTATGTCTTCAAAGTAATTCAGAGTCCAAAAGAAAAAGCATCCTCTTCATAAAAAGGCAGGTGCTAGATGAAAAAGAATGCAGATTCCCAAGGAAATCTTGGAAAATGAGGGACACAATCACATTAGAAAAGGCTATTCATACCATTTGTTGAATTTTCCTTCAACCATTTATCCAAAACAGCCAGCAAATCATGCCAGCATCATACAATAATGGTACTCCAACCAAGTGCTGAAAGCTGCACCCAGAGTAAACCCAGAGTAAATACTGTATCCTCCTCAGTAATGAATATCTGGCCTTTTGTCACCACGTGGCTAAGGAAAGGAAGCAAATATCTGATCACACAGTTTCCAACCTTCCCCACTATATGGAATGCCAGAAAATCCAGAGAGAGACAATTATAGTTTAGAGAGCCCAGTCAACCATTTAATCCTTTCAGTGCTGTACTTGGGAGCAATACATATACTGAAACCATAGCCAGACAGAACTGGTCCTAGATGCAGAAGAATACTTAAACAGGAGAACAGGCAGTGTTTTCTGCTTAAGCTGGTTTATGCAGCAGCATGGCATGGCCTGAGAGGTCTTTAGTTACCACCACAGGGCTCTGGATCTCTCCAGACCCTCACATTTCCAAGGTGTCTGAAGAAATCATATAAATGCTTTACAGGCAGTTGTGTTACCTGTGTCTTAGGCAAATGAAGCACTGAACAGAAGTGCCAGATTAAACACCACACATAAATCTCATAATAAACGGTAAAAACAGTTAAAGGCAAAAAAGCATAGTAATAAACTGCTCCTGGAATTGCCTGATCTTGCAGCCCTGAGCCTATGGATTTGCTTCAGTGCTGGTGCTGCCTTACCCAGTTACCCAGGGTGTGAGAGGAGCACAGAACCACAGACTGCCCTGAGCTGCAGGGACCCAGAGGATCGGACACCTGTCCCTGCAGGGACCCAGAGGGATCAGACACCTGTCCCTGCACAGAAGGTGTGCAGGACACACCTGGGGGTGAGATGCCACAGGACCACAGCAGGCTCTGCCTGGCAAATGCCTGCTGTGGCTTTAACCCCTTGTGCTTGCCAAGTACCCCACTGAGAAGGAGACAGGGCAGGTGACCACACCTTGCTGGGGTAGCACTTTGGTGAAGGTGCCCTGAGAGGCATCTCCTTGCTGTGTCACCCCATCTCATAGAGACAAACCTTGTGCAGGGCAGGACAAAGGACACGCCAGGCTGGAGATGGACTGACAAGTTCTATCAGCACACACTTTTGAGGGGAACACTGGTCTTCAGAATTCCTTAAAATTGTGATAAGGCAGTTCTTTTCTAGCCCGAAAGGATTGCAAAACCACAGCACAAAAATCCTGCCTGATTTCCTTATATTCTATTTTCTGGATAAAAGTGTGGCCTTTTAATTAAAACGTTGCCACCTGTTATCTTTTACCTTTTTTCTTTTTTTACTTTTTGATGCCTTCACTCTTCATTCTCTTTAAATATTCAATTTCAATGCCCACAATAAAGCTGGATTCTGCAGCTTGAATTTGGGATGCTCAGCCCAACAGTTCTGGGACTTGCCGAAGTAGCAAATCAACTCAAGTCAGGAGCATAACTTAATTACATTTATCTGATAAAATGCCACCTTCTTACAGGACACCCCAAATAATGTGCTTTCCCTGGAATATCCAGAGTCTGAATCATCTGTTTTACCCCTGCCTTATGCTAGCTTAGCACCACTGGCAACAGCAGCAGCGTTACACAGATGTGAGGCTGAAATAAATCCAGGGAGACACAGACACACCGCAAGCACACCGAAATTAATGTGCTTTTCACTGCTCTTCGTGTACAAACACACAGGGAAAAGGAGGAATAAAAAATTTTTCTTTTCTTCCTCGCTTTTTGCGAGTTCCTGGCTATCATTCTGAAATGTAGATATTCCCATCATGCCTCGGTGTTTTTCAGCCCCATGATGCCCTCACTTTTGATTGTATAGATGAAGTTGAAGTGCACAGGGTATTTACTGATCCAGTTATCTTGTTCTGTGACAGGCAGAATCAATCAATCAAGGGGCCAGCTTTATGCTTACGTATTCCAGGCACATCTCCGCACTTCAGGATACGAGATCACAGTGTTATCCAGCCAAATTTGATCAACAAATGCAGTTCCCCTGTGCCACAGCAATCTCAGATGAAGATGTTATTATGTGGAACTGAGCAAAGTGATAAAGACAGTACAGAAAAGGGAGGAAAAGTCCAGCTGGACCTTTCTGACAGCCTCTATATACTACGGCTGCAGCATCCCTTTTTCCAAGGCTAACAAAAATAGCACATTCCCAAGAAGCTGCTGCAAAATGCTTTCTGGCCACCCTGTATCTGTTGGTACTTAATGAAAGAAACGTTATGCCACAGAGTTTGCTAACATGTTTTTAAATGTTGGATAACAGATTACACCCCTTGCCACTGTATTTATGGAGATATTTCTAACACGGGGTCAGACACTGCATTTTTCATCACTCTGTTGAGAACAAGCATATCATAACCTGAAAGTCCAAAAATGTATTTAAAAATCACAGCTGGCTTAAGCAACCTTTAAGGATTTTTATTTTAAATCCCAGCTACAAAAAAGATGTAGTTGGATGTGTAAATGTTGAAACCTGTCTCAAGGAGAGTTGACACAACGCTTTTATTTTGCCAATAGCTTTTCACTTTGCTATTGCCCTACAGTTTTTTTTTACATTATTTAATCCAAAATACCATCTTTTTGATTCTACCTTTCTTTGCATTTTAAATCTTTAATGGGAGCCTTTGGCAGTCCATGGGCACAATTATTAGATATCTGCTGAGAGAAATTGAAAAATTAATCATACTTTCCATTTTATATTTTGGTACTATACATAAAAATTATCTGGTCTTAAAGCTGCATTCTGTGGTCTGTTGATATGCTCTCCCCAACATGGTAAATACTATGCAGGAATCCATGTATATCACATTCAAATCTCTCCAGCTAAACAGATAAATGGAGAATGCAGTGTTCTCTTTTCAAGTGCAAAATTTATTTCAGATCATTTTTCAATTAAAAGGCATCTGCTGCTATTTCTTCTGTTATGGACTGCATAAAAAATCCCTGTAAAAAGTACCCTAGACTAATCATATGGATGATACTGAAGTTGTTTATTACCCTTTTATGGACTTGGGTACTTAAATTACAGTTTTTCACAACTGTATGCAAAATGTGTAACATAATCTTTATGCAGTTTATTATAGAAACTGATATATGCATTAATCTGACCTTTGTCTAAATAGACCCTTAACCACAGGGAAAAAAAATCCAAAGGCATCTATCAGCATGTGAGCAGTATCAAAACTGCTAAATCTATTAACTTTGTTTTCCTTTCACTATTATTAAACTGGAAAGCAAAATTCAGCTGGAAAATTATGCCATTTGGGTTCCCTTGTCATCATGTAGTAAGTATGAGAAATATATGTGGAATAGCCAAATGGCCAATAGACAAAACACCCACTCCAAGTGACGTACTGTTTTCCATACCACTCAGACAAAATCAAAACAACAGAGCTGTTGCAAACAAAAACAAAATAACATTTCCCATAAGCATTCCAGACAGAGAAAATTTACAGGAAAAGAAAGCTGGGAAAAGACCCAGAGTGATGTGAGTGTTTGTACCTCCAGCCATAAAACCCGCTTCTGGTTGAGCTGGTAAACAACAGTTTAACATTAAAAACACATAAAGGCTCACCATCGATTAATTGTCAAACTTTGGAGTTAAAGATTTACAGCTGCTGGTGCTGCTGCCTTGGGCCAGGGGGGTCGGGTGCTCGTCCCTCCTGCCCTGCACTGGGGCAGATGCAGCCAAGGAACTCCATCTCACTCAGACAAGAACAGGATGCGGCATGGGGAAAAGCTCCAGTGCTACAGCAAGGAGGGGAAAGTAAACAATCAGGTTGATTGCTTCAGAGCAGTGTGTTCCGCAGAGTTTAAAAAAAAAAAAAAAAAGAAAAAAACGAAAAAGAAAATCCAGCTTTTTTTTCTTTCCGGAAAGTCCTTCCAACTCTCAGTGCAGCCTGGCGGAATAACAACTTTAAAAAGTGAAGATGTCGCTTTTTTATAGCTGACTCACATTTATATAACTTTGTTAATGCATCTGCTCCCTGGAAGTTACAGTATCTGTGTTCAGCTGCGATACCTGCCCATAAATCGTGGCAGCGCGGCGAATATCAACAGCTGCATTTTACTATTTCAGCCCGTCAGTTTACACTGTCTCCATCACGGCGAATTCCTGTCAGCTGCACTCTCGCTAACACAATTCCTATGTTTTGCCTGGCAGTAAATGGACGCTCCTGCCCCAGCATCATCTAAACAACTCTGTTAACATTTGCCCCCGAGCGTCTCTCTCTTTGTCCAGTCCCTGTCTTCTAACAGATGTCATCCAAGTCTAATCAAGCATAAAATGGTCATAAATATTTCTTTCTGGTAGATTTCACATTCGCATTTCATGCAGGGACATGATATTTTTCTGCTACCTCCAGGGAGTACCTAATGCAAAAACCAGTTACTTACATTCAAGGCTCATGTTCCTTTAGTAAAATGCAGCACATGTTCTCAGTTCAAAGACATAAAAAGGCACAAGACTTTATCTTCTTTTGTTTAACTGCACCTTTTTTTTTAACAACGTGTGCCACAGCTTCCATCTAGGTATGACATTGTCCTTTGCTTACCAGGCAAACACACAATGCTGAATTTTGACCCTACCACTCTCTCAAGCACAAATATTTTTGAATTTCCTACTCCCATACCTTAATTATTGCATGAAATATAGATTTTTTTTTTTTCCTCAGCTGTTTCATTTGCCAAGCTATTTAAAGTATTCATATGAAAAAGGCTCCTCACTATTTTGGTTCTTTTATGCAAAATTTTGCAACCTACCTCATCTTCTTTCATTAAAAACAGTTAAATGATTCTAGGATACAAATTTAAGGCTCATGCCTATTTAACAGTTCATAATCACGAGATTTAAGCAATTTCCAGTGCTTAAACTTTGAAACTATTTTCAAGATAATTAATCCTTCTTGATGTTAGAATAATCAGAAAAATTATATTTACCCTTGGTAAACTTGGTAAATAATATGTCAGACTGGAAACTAAAACTAACCTTAGATTATTCATAAAGCCTTGTGTGTTATCATTTTTTCCCCTTTATGTTTGGCACAGCAGAAATATGCCACAGCTATTTAAAGTGAACCACACAACACTTAAGGATATAGATCACAACAGTGAAGCTGTTTTTCCTCTTCCCTCTCCACTGAGCCTAATATTTGATTACTGTTAGTCAAATCAAGCTTTCAGGCAAATAATCTCCATTTCTTAAGTTAATGAGATGTGGTCATGTCGACAACAGCTTGCAGAAACTTTTAATTCCAATTCCTGCAGGCTGTGCTGGCCTCTTTTACAGCAACCATGGTATGAATGAGTCAAATTTGCCAAAATGGCTTATGTAGACAAGTGCACACTTTAAAGAGGCACTAATTAAAAATACCCACTGGTATCATAATTTAAATACCATGAAAATAAACTGTAAAAGTAGCTCAGCTACAATCTTATGACTTTCCTTAGAGCTCGTTTACTTTAACTAGATGATGTTTTATTGCAGATGTATTCCTAGCTAAAAACAATTTTACGTCTTGGAGGAATTCAAGATTTTGATATAATTAAACAATTTATGTTAATATTTGTTTCACATAAGCTATTAAGCAAGCCCCCCAGAACAAGTGCTAATTGAGAAAGATGCAAAGAAGTAGACTGCTGAAGTAAGCAGCAAATTTATACTGTGGATTTACTGCTCTATCTGCAACTTCCCCCCTCATTACAGCTTTCTTTCTCCCTCTCACTCTGCTATAAGGCTCCCAGCTGTACTGAATCCCATTAAAACACTTTCCTTGGATGCTGTTATCTACTGCTTTCCTCAAAAAAGGAAGAAGAGGAGAAGGGAGACGAGAGGTGGAGCTTGGCATTATTCTCGATGCACTTCCTTGGCCACAACTTCTCCAAAATCCCTTTTGTCTTTCTGGCTTTTTTGGCAGGGAATGAGAGCAGCACAGCTGTAGTGTAACAAAAGCAGACATGAGACCAAATATAAAATAAAAAAAAGTTGGTGCTGAGAGGGTTAAACCTATTTAAGGGGTTAAATATGCAATTACCACTGACTAAAACCAGAGAGACATATAGATAAATAGAAGAAATGAAGTCCCCAGGTTCCATTCAGAAGCCTTCATCACATTACTACCAGACAGAAAACTCTTTAAGTACCATTTTCAGATGTTAAATCATTGTTCGTGCAGCACATATTCTCACTATTCCTGGGGGAACAATATCTGAAGACAGCGTGCTAACAAATGCAATCCAGTAAACAGGCATTTTTCCTCTTGTTGTTAGTACCTTTGTGTTCCAGCTCCCAGCTCTGTCATCCATGCCTTCTCTCAGCTTTGAAGTTAAAGTACTGAATGAGCGTTGTCATCTATTATCCAGAGTGTGCATGTAGATTATAAATAAGAAATAAAAGTGACTTTCAGTACACTGCTTTTGCATTAGCAAGTTGCCTTCTCTGTTACCTCCTCTGTCCTTCATACTTTGCTACCAACATTATATTAAAAATATGACTTTAAGTCTTTCTTCCAGAATGCTATAAAATATGTACACAGCAGAGATGAAAGTTTTACTGAAACAAACAAGTCCAGCAGTTTAACCAGGTTCATGAGTTCAGCTCCAACAGACTGTTTAACCCTTATCTGCAGATGTCCTTCAGGCCCCTGACACATTAATTGCATCCCCAGCTTCTTTTGCATGCACACTACTGAGCACAGAGCTATTAATTACACTGGAGTTTATTTACAGAAAGAACCTTTTCCACTATTGATCAATTATTTATTAATATTTTCTGGCGTAATGATTTTTTCATTTTAAAGCCACAAATAAACACTTTTCCTACAAGTAACAGCACTGACCTATTTCAACTGCATCTGCTTGTTCCTAGTAGGCAAACTCATCTCCATGAACAGAACTATGAGACTTAGAAACACTTCTCCCATTGCTTCATCTGAAGGAAGATGTGAGCACAATCTGCACTTTTAAGTAATCAATCAATCCCTTTAATCTTCATAGAATCCTATCGTAGAATCCTAGTATGGTTTGGGTTGGGAGATCATTTACTTCATACCCTCCTGCTATGGGCAGGGACAGCTTACACTTCCCTCTGCTTTCAGCTGGCTTCAACAAGCATCACTTTGGGTTCCTTAATCCACACACACTACCTAAATTATGGCATCTTAGGAAGGAAGGAGAAAGGTTTTTGAAGCTCTGAGGGGTGGTGGGCACCAAGGACGTGAGTAGAGATCTCTGTCCTGGCCCTGCCCCATTGGGAAGTGCCCTGGGACATCTCTGGGTGGGGACAGAGTGGTCTCAGGTCTCACACATCATCTGCCCAGATGTGCCCCTGCAAAACTTTTGGGGAAATCCAAGCAGAATCAAACCTAGCAGAGCCCAAAGCCAGCGCTGCATGGCAAACTGGAACTGTAGAATCATTTAGGTTGGAAAATACCTTTAGGATCATCAAGCCCAACTCCTGATTGCACTGCCAAGTCACAAAGCCAGCTTCATAAAGAGTAAGCACAAGCCTGGGAACAATATATTCTAAATAAATAATAACAACTCTTTTACACTTAATAAATTCCTCATTATTCAGTGGAACATCCATTTTAGTTGACCAAAAGCATACTCATGTACCTAGCTCCCCTTCAATTCCATATTGAGGTCAAAATCTTGGCAGACATTAGCTCTTCCACAGCATCTATGTTGTTCCAGATGAGGGGAGCACAAAGACCTGAGGACCAAAGCTTTTCTGGAGAGAGAGAGAAAAGGCTGGATGGGACACACCACTGGCAGTGCCCTGTCTGCTACCTGCAAAACAATGCTATCAGCAAGATTTCCTGAAAATAAAATGTTCTGGTGCAGCTCCCTGTCTCTGCAGTGACTTTTGGGGCAGAAGGGGAATTGCCTCTTGGCTTTTCTGGCTGGGCAGCAAGATTTGCAGTACATTTGTGCCTCTGTATGGGCTGGTCAGGTAAGGAATCTGCAGGGCAGGCACAGAGGAGCTCTGCTTCCCTTCATCCCTCCAGGTGTCCTGGATCTTTCTTCCTTTCATCCATTTGGATAAACAATAATGATATAAGGAGGTTCAAGCACAGTCCAGTGTTTTTCACTTGGACATATGGGAGCCAGTCCTTTTATAAAATGCTTATGGTAAATGGTTCAAGTTCCTGTAAAGAGTGGGGTAATCCAGTAATGATTTTAACGGCTATCATGGAATATGCTGAATTTCAAGAGACCCATCAGGATGACCAGCTCCAACTCCTGGCCCCATTTTAAGACACCCCAAAAATCCCACCATGCGCCTGTCACCTACTGCCTGTCTGGAACAACACCCAGAAAAAAAAATGAGGTGGAAAAAAACGGAATAGAAGAAGAGGCACTCCTTCCCTCCACCAGGACAAGATGGAAATGTGATGGTGCCTAACAGTCTCACTGGCAGGCAGCACATCTGCAGGCAGCTCAAACAGCCTGGAGAGCCTCACTCTCCTTCCCTTAGGTAAGGTAGCAGTGGAATGTCTGGATTCACAGGGATTATCAGAAACCCCATGCAAATGTGAAGGGCATGCTGGTGCCAGCCATGCTCAGGAGCCCCTCCAGCTCTGGGAAAGCACCACGTGCAGGACCTGACTGTGGCTTACCCTGGGGAAAGAGGCAGCCCTTGTGTCCTTGACATTTACTGCAGGATGCCTGTCAAACATATGAGAGCATGAAGGGGTACTTTTTCCCTGCTAGGGGCCAGTTTTCCATCCAGCTCCTGTCCACAGGCTGAACAAAGTGAGCCCCAGCCTGGTTCCCTTACTCAGCAAGTTCGTGTCTTGCCCAAGATGACTAACAGGTAAATACTCCCAGGTTTCACGAGTTCATTTAACAAGAGCTCTACCTCCCCAGCACAAGGGGATCAGCTCCTAGAGACAAGATGAGAGGAGGTGAAAAGCTGGTCTTAGGAAACATGAGATCAGGTACAAAAGGGATTCTTTGCTGTCAAAGCATAATATGTCAGCTTGTGATAAACCTGAATTGCTTCATATACCAAGGATCACTAGACATTAGCTGCTTTTTATATGGCAATATGGTGCAGAGGTTTCAGACAGAATATTGTTTTATGTTGATCATGATAAAACTCTCTGTAGCTTTGATAAAGCCTGCACAGGCTTTTCATTCAAACTAATGAGTGATACTGGCTGTTGGATGCCGAGGCACGCTCTTGATGCTTTCCAATGGTTCAACTCGTAACCAGGAATCAATTCAGCCTGGATAAGCAAGAGTGTTACTCATCTAAGGGGCTTTGAATGATGATCCTGCTCCCTGTGCTTTCCCCAGGTACACCTGAAAAGGCACGGTGACAAAGGGAGCACCACATGTTGGCAAAGCACATCTCTTGCCCAGGGATCTCGTGGGTGCAGCCTGCTCTGAAGGAACAGTTGGCTCACTCTGTAATCAGCCATCAAACAGCCCCAGCCCAATGGGCCATTCACTTAGCACAGGCCTTGTGCTGCTCTGCTTTCCAACATCTGTTTCAATGCTTGTCATCTCCCTGCTTTAAACAAATGTACTGCAGATGTCTTGTCTTGTGGACGACAGGGACTTGGCAGAGACGGGAACAGAGGCCTCCAAATGACAGAGGCGTGGCCAAGGCAGTTACTGGGGGGCTCCGGATGGACTCTGGGCACTGAACATGAAATGGGATTTTCAGTCACACCCCCAGCCCATGTCCCCCTTTGAACCTCCTGTTTTCTACTTAAGATTTAAGGGAGTGATGAAGGACAGTGACTGGGATGCAGACTGAAGTGCAGCCTCCTCAGAAACATGTCCTGAGTCTTCTCAAAATCATCATTGACATATACAATTGAATGGGAAAACACACTCATTGGCTCATAATTTGTCCCAAGGACAATCTGATACAAGACTAGACATAGAGAAATGTTGGTTTTTTCTTGTCCAACCCAAGCCATTCCATAAGACTTTTGGTCAGGCACTAGGGGGAAAATCTTCCTAATGGAGAGTTGAGCACCAGAAGGCCTGTGCCGGACTGAAAGCTCCACTGACTGAGGCTGCTGAGACACAGATGAGGCAGACTCAGGAGTGCCAAAGACACACTACTCCAGCCTTTGGTCTGCATGGAAAGACTGGAGGGGAAAAAGTCTATTTTTCCAAAACACACAAAGAAAAACATTAAGACTAAAGGAGGAGTTCCCAGCAAACCTGGGCTGGTGGCTGCAGCCCAGCCAGGCCATCAGCCAGCTCTGGAGAAGTTCCTACCTCCATGACCTTGGAAGGATCCCCAAACGTGAACACGGCACGCGCTTCCCTGCCCCCAGGGAGAGGCACATATTTTTGCTCACAGTTTATGAATCTTTGACATACAGTCCCTATGACACAGCCTTGGAAGGCCATATCTTTTATTTATTATGCCTAGCAATTGTCCTTGCAACCAATTATGAAAAAAAGCAGGTGGTCAACAGAAACTCTGCAAAATAAAACCCCTCAGCAAAGCAAACACCGTACCTTTCAGAGCAAGAAAAAAATACTGTAAACAGAGCTAATCACTGTTAAACCCTTATAATCCAGTCCTTGCCCAAGTTAAGAGACTGAAACCAACAGTAAAGCACTTCAAAAAGCATTAATCGGAGGAATTGGTGAATCATTTCTCAAGGAAAAAGAGTCAGAACTATTTTAAACTCTGAACACTCCCTGTGTTGTGAAAAGGGGCTCAGACCTATCCTGCCAGACTGGACTAAGGGACAGGAGTGCCACAGCACCTGCTGGGATGGCTGCTCCAGAACAGCTGCTCCAGGGACCTGGGGAAGGGCTGCCAATAAGGGCTTCACCCCAGTAGTCATAAAGGAAGATGTGTGGAACAGCAAAGAGCCCACTTTTAGCTCCTCTATAAAACAGCTACAGTTACCAGCATTCCCTGCTCCTTCTTGAGTATTATATTCAATAATATTAATAGGCTCATATTTACCGTATCTTAAAAGCTAACAATCCCATTGCCAGTGCTAATTAAAAAGACAAGAAGCAGAAAAGAAGCAGTGGATTATTTCTTCAATATGGATTCATGCCTAGATTTAATAAAACCTGCTTTAGTGTTATAACCTTACATTTGTTTCAAGAACACTATAAAAGATAAGTCTGCTTTTTGTTGTTTATTGACTTGGAGGGTTTTCTTTTGGATCTGTAATACAGCCTTACAGCCATGGGAAAGCAAGGAAGGAGACTGTTTTCCCTGAACAAAATGACTGCTTCTGCTACCCAAATACCATGTCTGGGATGGAGAAACCAGCACAGCTATTGAGAGAGAAGAACAGGCACTAAAATGAAGCACTGGTGAGGTTTAGCTGTACCAAACCTTCTCTGTGACCTTACAGAAAGCACTTTACCTACAGCTACAAGTGAATGCCACAGCCAGCTGTTCCAGAGGAGACACTTTGGGGGTTCTACCAGACACAGAGCACCCCTGTCCCAAACACAGAGCTCCCACACCTGCACACTCAGCACACTGGATGCTTTCAACTTTAGCTTTCCAACAAAATCCAGAGCAGTTGCTTTCCACACACACCTGTCCATCCTGCTCTGAGCCTGAAGAAGAGGGATGACATAGGAGAGCAGGTATGCAATGCAACACAACAAAGTCAAGATAAACTGCAGCCACTCTCCCCAAAACCAGAGCTATTCCTAGGTGAGCTCATCTGCAGATCAAATTTCTCATTTAAGCAGAGGCCAGAAGAATTCTCCCAGAGACTGCTGAGACTGGACTGGGAGGATCTGAGTGCTCCAAATGCTTTCTTATCCATGAGAAAAAACTATGTTCCATCTTGTTTCTAATTTCTGCTGCAAGATGCTGGGCCCCACTACTTCTAACAAGTTCCATTCTCCTTCCCTGTGCCTGTCTGACCTTTCTCCTTCAGTGAATCACTTAATTATGTGGAAACAGAAATACAAAACGGTGATGGTATAAGAACACAAATGCTCCAGCTTCATCCGTGAGAGAGCAGCCAAATCCTCCCAGAGTTGTGGGTCTGCTGCTGATTCAGGATGCCAGAAGGTACTAGGGAAGATCCACCCTCTGCCCACACAGTCCCTGGGAACAGCTAGGGACCTTACCCTACTTCTGCACGTATCTCACTGATTACTGGAAAAAGTAGGAAAAAAGCAAGAATGTCAGACAGTCAGTGGTCTTACAACATTTCACTGGTGTTGCAGTTCTTTCCTGGCAGACGTTTTTCAGTATCGGTGATAATAACAAGGAAAATTTAAGGAAAACTCAATTTGAGCACGCCAAAAGCAACCACATTCTTTTAGCTTGTGATCACTCTAGCTCAAATAGACAAGATTTTTCCTCCCCCCTCCCTTCCTGCACTTAATTTCCAGGTAGAGTTTGTTAAAGCCTGAAATCCCACCTGAACTTTGGAAAGTCTTAAAAAAAAAAAAAAAAAGAAGGGAAAAAAAGAAGAAAAAAGACCCATACACAAATATTTGGCTAAGTGACCCATAGCAAATTGCGTAATGCCAGTTAAAAGTTGTGTTTTCTAAGTATCAGCCCCAGAGGTTTTATCTGAAATAAAATCCTGATTACTTCAGATTCTGGAGGCAAACTGTGACCTTGCTCTGCATCTCCAAATTTGAAACATTTGTGTTGTGCCCCTTGATAACGATGCCTCTTGCTAGAAAGGAACTAAATCCTTTCAAAAAACTTGCTTATTCTATTTCATAAGGTAAAAAGGCCCCCAAATGTGCATATAAGAATTAGTTCAGCCTTGAAGCTTGATCAAAAGAGGTCACCTAGACTTGGAACTGCAGTGCTCTACCAAGCAAAAATGACCCATCTCCAGGCATGCAGCTGCATGCCCAGTGATGTTTCTGTCTGTAACCATCCCAGTCCTCAATCCTTGGTCATTAAATGAGAACCAGTATTAGGTCAGCACACAGAACACAAGGAATTATATCCATTTCTTGCATCCTTCTCTTTGGTTTGCCTGGGAACACGCTCTGAGAGCTGGGGGCAAAGGGGAGAACTGCACTGATGAGTTTTACAACACATTGTCAGAGAGATTAAATAGCCCAACTCTCCTCAACCTTCACTTTATCAGCCCTACTTTCAGTAGCCTGGAAAAAAAAAAAAGAAGAAAAAAACCAAAACAAAACAAAAAGCAAACAAAAACCCATAAAAGAAAAAGAAGAAATATGATTCAAAATAAATTGAAAAGCCCAACTTGTAATAAACCTGGCACTTGCCCCAGGCTTCAGGGATGTCTGAGACTATACACTCCACAGACACAATCTGTAGCTTTTATAGGGGAAAAAGAGATATATTTGCACTATTTAAAACAGGTTGCAAATATAGTTTATGTTTTGAAAATGTAGGGAGCACGGCTAACAAAATACAGAATGCAGCAACAAAACAAGCAACACTATCCTACAAAACTGTCATTATATAATGTCACTGTTTACGCTAAGCCTCCAGAAGATACCTTCTGTTATTTTTTTTTAATTAATGGGGTGCTATGCAGTTAAATAAACTCATGAAGAGCATTCACAACTTCTGCATTTTTACTTCATATCTCAATCTTTATTTACAACATCACTGTTATAAATTACAACAGTACTGTTAACATTCTTCTCACTTGCTGGGATACCCAGTGGAGCTCCCCTGAACATAATGCAGGAAACCATGGCATTTGATTCTGTTCTTATTTAAACATTTTTAAGTCAGAAAAAACTCCACTGAAATCAGGGGCTATGCTACTGAAAACAGCTGCAATTCCACTGCTGCTCCTCAGGCACTGCCAAACAATCTCCCTGCATGCAGCGTGTCTCCAAATAAAGTTAAATTAGTTCTAAAATATCAGCAATCCATGCAACTCCTTATTAGTGTGAAATTACTTAAGCCTTAATTCAGTAAGGTACTTAAGCACATTCCTAATTTTACAGGCATGAGACGTACCAGTGACCTTAATCAGACTAGTCATGCACTTACATTTAGGCACATGCTTAAGCATCTTGCAACGTTAAAAGCCACAATGAGGAGCAGTTCTATGTGAATTAAAGGCTGCTTTACACCTCCATAGGCACACTACCATTTTAAGTTTGAGATATATATATGTATATATATATATATATATATATATATATATATATATATATATATTTGCTACAAATAAGTGGTTGCACCACTCATAAAACAACTCTTAAAGTATGAAGATCACTGGAGGAGAAACAGTCTTTAATAATCTGAATAACATCAATCAGTTGAAACAGACTTTTAATTCATATCTGATGCTTGCTGGAAGCCTTTTGCAGTGTATACACGTGCTGGCTAACAGCTTTAAAGCATTCCTTTGCAGACTTTCCCTAAACAGCACTCCTGACTGTGGAACTTTACTGCTTATGAGTAAGCATAAGCAAATATAAGGGGAGAGGGCACACCTACGAAAACAGCTGGGAACAAACACACCACTGCTGAATTTTCACAGAGATGCAAGGCTAAAAATCAACCCAGCAAACATATTTCAGAAGCTCCATCCCTTCAAAGAGCCCACAGAAACCCAAACGATTACTGCCTGATCCTAATTTACCAGGTGAAGTAAAAGCAGCTATTGTAAAACAATAAATAAATACAGAAATAGACATGGGCAGCCTACAGAGGACTTCTGGATTTGGATGTGCACATAACCCAGGTGATCACATGTCTGATGACCCAGCTTGTGCATGTCCATGCTCGTACCTGCACGCACAACAGCAGAGCTCTGGGTGCCAATGTCAAGGTGCTCTGAGGACTCAGGTTTATGCAGTTATTTATCAAAGACCTCAGAAGCAAAATAAAACAAAGCCAAGACAAAGAGAAAACAATAATCTCAGCAAGTGCAACTAAGCAGTAGTTTCCCCTTACCCTTCAACAGTTAAAGAAAATTTAGGGCTTGTTGGTGTCAATAAGTAGTTATAACAAAGGCATTAGCAATAGTGAGGATAGAGAATGCTGCATGAATGTTCTCAGCATGGTTCATTGACAACTGATCTAAAAATTGAATTATTAAGGAAAAAAATCATTGATTCTAAAACCCAGGCAAGGTAGCCAGCCTATGTTAAAACTTATTTAATTTTTCCAGAGCTGCTTCATTCCCAAGCTCTCAGAGCCACAGCTTTTCCATTGAAAAGCAAAAGACATTTTACGCACAATTTTCCCTCTACTAGAAAGAGGTATATTGTGCCCTTCAGTGAACATAAAATTGATATTATCGTCTCTTAGTTTATATCTCACTACTTAACCTTCAGATTAAAAGTTATTAGATTTGAATGACTAAAAAGACATCATGTCACCTTCCGTTCAATGCTGGGAGATGGCAGAACTTGGGGGAAAAGTCAGAATGATAAAAACCACAAAGTTACTGGGAACATAAAGTTGTTTTTCACAATCTCTGATGAAACAACAGAAGCTCTACAAATGCAGTCATCTTTTCACCATGTTGTAATCTTCAATTATGAGGGTACTACAATACAAAATCAGGCACAATCCAATAGCCTGCATGGAGTTTAATCTATACTTTCAAATGGCTCCTTCAATAGCAACAGCAGTTTAATAATTAGGCTTTATGTCTCTTTGGACAAAATGACTCAACACGGACGCTCCCTTCTAAGTCTAACAAACAATTTTGGTCTAACCCAGTTATGTCAATATGAAACAAAGACTTTATCTTGGATCTAATTTAGCAGTTTTGCTCTACAGAGATAAGTCCACATCATGATCAATGGGACTGTAAAACTCCTGATGTGGTCTGTAACCTCTCCTCACAGAGATATATATTTTCAAAATAACATGAAACTCACCAATTCAAAAAAAAAAAAAAGAGCATTTCTTTCATTTACACTGCAATATACTCAGATTTCTTTCTAGTCAAATTTTCTTTTTGATCTGCCCAATTAAAACAGCCTCTCAACAATACACCAAATCCCCTATTTCTTGTACATTTTCCTTGTCTTTGAACATGAACAAAATCTGAAGAACCCATATATTCCCTCTGGAGTTTGATTCCCTCAATCTAACACTTCACGTCTCAACATTTCATGAAACAACCTCTGGCAAAGGGCCCAACTCTGGCACCTTCACACAGACACCACAAACAGCCCAACTGCAGGCACTGTTTTGGGCACAGACCAGAATCTAGTCCGAATTTCTTTTGTCTATCAGGCCTTCTTTTATATATGAACAAAACTGTATTATTCACTTGCAGATATTTACTGGAATAAAAGCACAAAACAGGATATAACAGGAAAACCCCCTTCTTTCCTTACTTGGTGGACACATGGCAAAAATAGTATTTATCTAAATTCTTCAGAAAGCTTGAAGTGACACTTCATAATTACAGTATAGTACAGCTGAAAGACGAAGTGAAGAAAAGAAACTTCCCCATAATTCTTTACATAAACCTCCTCCTTCTTTCTCCGCATACCAGTTGCGTTTGTATTTCCATTCCAGTTTGTCATAAACACGGCCACCTTGTAACCCTTTTTATCAAGCAATCTATGCACTACCTAAAAGTACACTACACTCCATCAGACAAGCTATAGGTTTACATTATCCAAACATTCCGATTCTGCCTGCTCAGCGCAGCTTGTCAATAAATGCAAGCAATTGCAAAACAGCAGTGTGTGTTTTTTTCCTTAAGAGAACACTGATAGGAGCCTGCCAGTTCTGCAAAATAAACCCTTTGCAATCTCTGCAGCTAATCTGTCAACAAATTACTATTAAAGTCATACCTCCTCAAAGTTCAAAAGCTTTCTGGATTAGACAAAGATACTGAGTTTTATACTCGTGGGGCAGTACTTGAAGTTACGGTATCAAAGTGGATCCGGCTATTGATGTGGAGAGGTTTGTATTTCTGCCACCATGCAACACAGCACTTGGTGTCTTGCTGCTATGCATCAGGATTCAACTTTGTAATCATTCCCTTTGTTCAATTCATGGTCTTGTTTCACTGCTAATAACGTGAAGAACGCTTTAATGAATAGTCCTGAGGATAAAAATAAAATGCAATAAATAATATTTATTTTATAAGCTTTAAAAAAAAAAAAAAAAAAAAGAGCTGTCTAGGACTGAGGCATCAAGCCTTCTATTTGAGGAGATGTCAGAAACCACTGAAGCAACTACAGCTGTGATCATGAACATTAAAAGGCAGTTTGTCCCTATGAGTCTTTATTTATTACTGCTTGGTAGGCAGGAGTCACCCCATCATTACACCCCTTCTGCCCAAGCTTCCCTCGCCCAGCCTGATCTTCCTTCAGCTTGTGGGTCACTCCAACACCCATTCTGCACCTCCCAAATGTTTTTCATGATGCCTCAGAGCCTACAGATGTTGCCAGACTCTGCCTGGTACTCTGTTCCCAGGTTTTCTGTTCTGTCACTTGGTGCTGCCTCCGTGGGCACTCTGGGACAGAACTCCTGAGCCCCACTAGCTGACCCCACACCAAATCCCTGCTTCATCTCTTTAGGAAGTACAATGATCCAGGTAACCTTCAAGCCTGTCCCAGACTCTATAAGCAGGTCACCAAACCCCTGCCTATTCCCCACATCCTGACAATCATTGCCATGAGATGCTGACCTCTGGCACCTGTGGAGCCAGCAGCAGTGGGAATGCCACCTCTGCCACCCCCAGCAAGGGCCAAAATACTGAAAAAAGTTCCCTTCTCTTATACTCTGGTTCTGAGGGTGACATGTATATGCATTTCCACTTTTACCCAACTCTTCCACAGACATACCATCCCTGAAGAGTCACTTGTATTGCTTTGCCTTTCTTACTTCACCAACATAAACATCAGTTGGAATTACTTGGCTTTATTATGAATAGCAGAACTCATCCCCACATTTGCTACTCCCAGCTTAACAGTACATTTTATGAGATTGCTAATGCTAAAATAATTGAGCATCACATCACCCTCTGTCTCCTTGCATGACAGAATCACCCTAACACGACATGGGAAGCATAAAACTTGTCCTACAAGTCTTCCCTGTACTCACAGCAAGAGTGATCACACCATACATTCCTCCTGCAAACATATGAACAGCTGTGGTGCTCCATATTTTTCCATGGTAAAATGTTTACAAGTCTGCAAACCCATTAAAACTTCCTAAAAAACCCCTCAAGTATTTCTGTTTTCCTCTCTCATACTAACAAAGCTATTAGTCCTAATAAATTCATAAATGTCACCAAAAATGTGACCCTGAATTCAGCACAGATGCTTTCACAAGCCATTGTACATGCAGGTTTCACTGTTCTGCCACGCTCATCACAGGAAAACACAACTAACCACAGCAGCAAAGCTCAAACTACCCACCACTGATTTTTTTTTTTTTTTCAGACAAAACAAGTGCCAGGTGGCAAAATGAAAAGATTTGAATGAAATGCTCTTAAGAAATAGCTGTTTAATTCAGAACTCATTCATTTGTATTGAAGGAGTGTTTTGTAGAACGCATTCTGTTAAGTGACCTGAGAGCATATGTTGTATACGGGGAAACATCTAAACATTATGCTCCATGTTGTATGTGTATCTGTAAATGCTTGCATTAGCTGTCTGAAAACAACGGGGTTTTTCTTCTTTTCAGCATTTAAAAATGTTTTCCAAACACCAAGGTTGATATTTTTATGCTAGCTCTGATTACCCTCTTATTGTTATCAGGACTGGATTTGTTGGTCCTTTTTTTATTTAATAACTGTTTTAAACTTTGCAATCAACTTGCTTTATAAAAGATAAACTCCATGGAGAAGTTAGTCATCAAAAACAATTAACAGCAGAATTCAAACACAGAACATAAAGGTCTTTGAAGAACTTGGAGAAAAGCAAGATCCCCAGCCACATTCTCTGTACTGGCAGTGGATAAATAAACTCCAAGCTAAAGTCAGAGCTGTGTGAAAGCAATCCTGAGCCTGGCAATCCCATCCCCAGCCCTGAGCACTCGGGTCTGTGCTGGGCACTGTTTGGGGAGGGCTGGGAATGAATGGGTGCCACTCCTTAACTGACCAAATGGGTGGCTGAATGACACCAGCCATTGCATGTGAGGTGAAAACACTATCTGAGACATGCTGAGCTCTTGGGATAGCTACAAGCCTTGGGATGGCTCTGGAGAAGCCCCGGCACAGGGTCAGTTCATGGTGGAAGAGCAGAGGTCTGAGCCATTCTGGTCCACTGTGTGCACGTCTGCATGATCCCCCCTCCCTGTTTCTCTCTGCACAAAGCCTCACTGGAAAATTCCATAGTGCTCCTATGGAAAACACAGCGTAATTAACTCATTTTGATACTAAGCCTTTTTTAAGATGAGACCTTTGTGTTGAACATATTTTACTCCTCTTCTACTGTCCTATATTAATCAAAGCTGTAACCCCTGTTGTCTTTGCACTACGAATCAGAATGTGCCCCTGGCAAAGAATGAGGGAAAAGTCAACAGGAATTAAGTTTCAGTGCAACTGTTTACTCAACTGTGGCCTGCAGTTATTGAAATTTTATCCATGGTTTTGTGTGACTACTGCAGTAATGAATTCAGCATGGCTGTGATTTTCTCACTGATGGTATTCTCACTTCAAGTAAAAACCTGTAGGACGAAATGATTGAAACTACCAAAGTCTGTGCATTTAGTATCATCCATTTTTCTGACTTGTTTAATTATGGCAGCTTTCTGTCTTAGGCTGGCAAATGGGGTGCCCTGCTCCTCCTCAAGCCTTCACTTTGCTTTGTTTTTGAGCACAGGTTTTTTTCTTCTCCACAACAACCTGCTAAAAAGATCACTGTACACTTAGGGGAGTCTTAACCAGCTGCCAATCGCTTATTTAAAAGGTTTTAAGAATCCTTATTGCATTAGAGAAAGTGAGGGTTAGGCATGAGTGTATTCACCATGGCTCTGCTGCAGCCTTTGTTCCCAAACACATTAATGATACATGCCCAGCACTTTGGTGTAAAATTTCCTCAGAGGGCCTCAGAATTTTATCAGGGAAAAGAAAAAGCCAAACCGTATTATGCGGATAATTTACACTGGTGAATTTGGTCACTTCCCAGAATATACACTAATTAAAATACCAAGGCAAAACACACTACTTGGTTCTGATTCTTTGGAGTTGAGGAACACTGACATAAATGTATTTATTTATTTATTCTGACATTTTGCGCAGCAGATACCTCTGCAGCCTTCCTCACTAATAGAAAACATTCTGTTGATAGAGGTTGCTAGGTTATATTAAAATTTGTTGCAAAAACAAAACTTAACGTTAGCGTATTTTCCACCCAGTGACATATTTTGGAAACCAGTTATTTGTATACAGCAGTTCACCCAATCGCTGCCACCAGACTCAACACATTCAGGCAACGGAAGCAAGCCCTGATCTTTGGGTGTTTCCAGGGGATGATTACAAAAAGAAGCCCCGGAAGAGAAGTCCAAGGTTTCCCTTTACACTAACGACTGACTGCAATCCCCTACGGGCAAAAACGCGCAGAATGTCACAGGCGAGTCCCAAAAGCATCCTCTGCCTGGCAAGTACAAAGGGCTTGGGAGTGGGGGGGTTAAATGCTTCATGCTTTTCCTGTAGGTAGGAAACTTGTAATGCATCTTACAGTACCTGCTGTTGCTGGAGATGTGCTAAATCTGCAGCCCCAATTTCAACGGAAGGTGTCTCGCCGTTTGATCTCACTTCCCGCAGGCTGCACTCTAGTAAATGGTTGCCACCGCTCGCTCCATTCTGAATGGCTGAACCGTTACTTTTTGTCTCAGTCCCAGATTCTTGCATCATGACTCAAAAACCTGAAATAATTTAGGGGAGGGGAGGGGGAAAAAAAAAAAAAAAGCAGCTGTTAAAACAGTTGCTGTATATAAGGAGACATGCCCTGTTTTAAATCCTGCCAAAACTGTAAACATATGTCATTTTCCTTCATACGATTTATCTTTCATTAATGGTTCATGCTACTAGTTTATGTTTATTTATCCGTTGGTACAGCTATAATTTTAGTAAGTTAGTTCTCTTCTAAATATAGTATTATTTGCTCAACATCTTTTTTCCCTTAGAGAAAAAAAAATATTTTTGAACGAACACACAGAATCCATAATTAAATTTCTCTAGTTACATCTGGATGCTTTCCTTTGAAACGGATGAGTCATTCTTGGCAACATATGATGGACAATATCAAAAATGTGATATATGCTGTGTAGGGGCATGGAGGTGAAGTAGAGCATTCACTATTTTGGTTTTCACTCATACCATGATAGTGCCAAATTAGCACCTTTTATTACTCTAAAGCAATTTAGGCTTAATCTGGGATGTGCTGAACCATCATCACTTCTCATTTCAGGAGAACTGCTACAAATGCTCACAGAATTACTCTTGTTGGCCAAGTTTTTGGCTACGGATTTGGATGCTGTTATGGCATTACAGTGAGGAGCCTCCTGTGTTCTTTGGCTGAACATCATCTCAGCAGCCACAGCTCCCTCCAGCCAGCCCTCTCTACTGACTCTTGGTGTCAGCCTGTCCCTGGGTGCTTCACACTCTGAGCTCACCAAGAGTATCAGTGGGTCACAGGCCTTCAATGAGGATGAGGATGAGGATGAGTCCCCACCTCCTCACCCCAGCACCCCTGGGATTTACACACCCTCAGGAGCAAACATCAGCATTGGTGCACAAGACTCCCCACACAAAGCACATATGCCAGTTTTCAGCTGCAAAGCTCTAACTCAGAGATATTATGATGACTTGTTTTAGAAGTATTTCCACCTGCTAAGCTTCAGCTTCCAGGATTTAAATACCATTAACCTGTCTGGCTTCCACCAGCCCATCCCTCCTCCACCCCCACCCAGGGGAGATGGGGTATGGAAAGCCAAGCTGTGTGTCCCAAGCATGCTGCCAGCCCCACACTAACCGCATGGACATGGGAGCCAAATGCCCCAGTGCAGGCTACTTCACCTCTGAAAGAAGATGTTTTATCTTCAAGGAAGAACCCGTTTGAATTCAGTAAACCAAGCACATGGATGGTAGCAGGACAGATTCAAACATTCTGATTGCATTTAAATAAATTTCAGCTGGCCTATGGAAACTTCTTTCAATCTGTTTTGTTAAATCTTCAAATTATGCCAGGGGACAAAAGGGCTTGGAGACTCATTGTAAAGTTCTGTCAACTCCTCTGTAAAAGCTCCAGAGATCTAAACAAACCTACAGCTTTCCCAACACCACTAGGAAATGCTTTTGGATTTTAACATGATCCTGCTCTGATACACACCAAGTATGGTGTGTTTTTCATTTTCAGCACTGTAAGGAAAGCCCATAAGCATGATAAGGTCTAAATAAGTGTTTACATCTCTCAGGCAAGGCTGGATTACACACCAGGCAGTGCCTGCATGGCACAGGTTGCTTTGGAAGAAGACACAGGAGTGAGAATCTACAGACAGCTCTCAAGTCACTCAAGGATATACCAGGCAATTTTTATATGCTAAAAAAGGATTTTATATACTGCTAAAAAAGGATTTACCTCTTTTACCCCATGACAAATCAAAAAGCAAAAACTGATGTAATTTTTTTCTGCTTCCACCCAAATTTGGAGTCAGGTCTCAGCTGGAGAAAATGGAGCACTACATTAGTTTACCCCAGAAGCAGATGAAGACAACAATGACCACCAGGAAAAATTGGGTTAGAGGGTTGAACTCATGCCTATGACTGTTTTGGAGCATGACAGTAATTGTGGGTGGCATGTCCCCACATCATAGACTGAAGCTGATGGAGGAAGGACACACTCAAGAATTGGTGGAAGGTGCGTCCAGCAGCCACTGTGGTGGAAAGAGACGCTAAAACCCATGTGCCAGAACAGCAAAGAAATACATCTCATTTTCCAGAACTTCTGATACAACAAATGGGAAGTGAGAACCTGGATAAATAAGCAGTAGGGTCAGAGGAAGCACCAAGCAAAGCTCTGACAGCAGCAATAAGAATGTGCACCACTGAGGAGCAGATCCATCACTGCCTGATCACGATTTGTTGGCTTGCCCTTCTGAGCGAAATATCTCCGGGACACAGAAAATAATTCACAACCAAACTGGTCAAGAAATTATTTATTGCCTCTAGGACTGCAAAATGGTCCTGGAAAGAAAAAAACAGTAGAAATTGCAACAATTTTTCTAACCTATAGGACTAAGAAAAAGATGGATTATTTATTGTATTTGGTTAGAAAAAGATCATAGTTCTTGAGAACCTTTTCCATGACAAATTTCATGCTCTGTTTTACCTTTTGAAGAACCCCAGCCAGTTACCAGCTCAGCTGCACAGGGGCCACGGCCCCTCCACTGGTTGAGACCACCCTACAGATCCCAACAGAACTGGCAGCAGCTACCAAAGAAATTAAGCTGGAAAGAGAGTTTGCTAAGGCACCATGTTTAAACTTTCAAAAAATTATTTTAAAACCATAAGTGAACATCTTTAGGCATTTTTTTTTAACCTCACCAATTTACAAGCAGTCAACTTCTATATACCTTCAACTAGATGCCTGTACAAAACAAAAGCACTTTGTTAAAATACCTCCGATAGAAAACTGGTATTTCAAGGGGAAAAAAAGATAAAACTGTTTATTTCATCACTGAAGTCAAATGTGAGTTGACATGAATAATCACAGTTTGGTTTGATCATTAAGTGTCATGTCATGAAAAATCAACCTGTGAGAGCTTTCTGCAAGAATGATTATTATTTGTCTTTTTGAGCATACCTAAATGAGCTGAGGTGATCGCACACCGAGGATGGCTGAGATAATTGTCTCTTCCCAGCACAGAGAAGATGAACTTACAGGAGCCTATTACTGAAGTTTGTCATTCAAAATTGTGTAAGAAAAATGCAAAGCAAGGTTGACTTTATGCAACATAATTAGGTTCTGTGGGAACTGAACTGAAACTCCAGGTGAAGTATCAGAAACCATGATCCTGGCTTGAATACGACCAACACAGTGCTGGAGAAGCTGTTATGCATAATGATTTATTATAAGAAATAATAATACTCTGCAACTACTTCCATGACAGGCAGGAAACCTGGTTCTGACTTAAGAAATTTAATGGCAGAAGAGCCTATGTCTATCTCATGTGTTCTAGAAAGCAGAATGATTCTCTTATCAATTCTGCAAAGAAAAATGCATTTTTAGCGCTTAAAATATGTGAGTTATTACCAGTGTAAGTATTTTTATTTTTTCTATATATAGAAAAATTCTATGACATTTCATGTTATGAGGGATACAGAATGACTCTGAATTATTAAAGGTGACACAAGATCTTTTTCCCCTATGAAGGGACCAAAGGCAGGCTGCAGTACCAACAACAGCTTGTGAAACTTTATCCTGAAATCAAGGAGCACATAATAAAAGAACTGTTCTGACTTAATGTAGGCTTGGTTTAAACATTTCAGAAGAGTGATCAGTTTCTTCAGATTCCCATTTTAACCTGCACAGAACTTTTTCTAGCTTTGATGCACAGTCAAACATAAAGTCAAAGCCCTACAGCTGGGTCCATCTCTTTGGTGAATATGTTCTGTTCAAGGTAATGGAGCAAAATTTCAGCGAAGCAAAATCTAAAGAAGGCACTCTGTCAACAGGAGGACAACAGGTAATCATCTTCCAAATTACCTGGAGAAAAGCAGGGGACAGCAAATTTTTTAAGGACATGATCAAAATTGAGAAAACACAGGTCAGATGTGAACTATGCCTGAATCAAAATAATCTTTCCGATGACTCTAGTGTCAATGTTTTGAGGTAAAAAAAAAAGAACCTAAAGGAATCTTAATTCTGAAAAAGTTCTTTGCTAATGCATAAAAAATGCGTCCATAAAGTCCATAACAGCGCCAAGAGCAGATGCTGCTGATACACATCTCAGCTCCACTGGCCTATTAAGATGAACAAGGTTAAGCATGGAGATTAGTAGGCAGGAGGTGGGCGCTGAAGTGTGCCACTGCTGCAATTCTGCTACCAGTATAGTTTCTGAAGACTAAGCAGCATTGTTTAATGTCAGCATGAGGGAGGATTTACTGACTGAAGCACCTGTCAGAATAAGGACCCACTCCAGGTCTGAAAGACTAAGGGACTGATATTCAGATGTCTCTAGATGCTTCACCATACACGGAGGCATCTGGTGAGGCATTTTTAAGATTCCTCAATAAGTACCAATCTATATCTTTAAGCATATCATCACCTTAAAAAAAAAAATCCCTGGGGTCTTCTGGACTTAAAATCCCTGTTTAAATAATCTTCCAGACTTAATATGGACTACAGATTCACAATGTAGCCCATGTGTTTCAGAGTTTCTTCAAGGTCCATGATTATATTTCAGATGTTAGTACTTGGAGGTGTTTACAAATACATATGCACATAAAGATCATTAGGCATTTCTATCCCCTGGGACCAGTGCTACAGCAAAAATATTGTCATAATACCACCCTCCTTTTCCACACTTCTGAAAGATTTTAAGCTAACAAAAAGTTCAGTCTTTATTTTAGGGCAGTTAATTAAGGTTGACCAAGTCAGGCAGAAGTAAATTAACTTGCCTGATCAATTATTTATATGAAGCAGAATAAATGCCCTTAAAGAACTTGGCCCAGCCATGAAAGGACATGTAAATTAAACACAACACAGATTTATAAAATGTATTTCTACTTTTATAGGCAGAAGAGTCAATGCTAAAATCAGTTTTAAGTGAGTGATCAAATCACACGATCTAGCCCGAAATTCTCCAGCAGGCATTCTATCCATACGTGCATGGTTTATAAATAAAAGTTCTACCTAGCAGTCACAAGCAGCTCCCCAAAACCAGCTCAGGAATAATTTTAGAGCATTTATCCATGTAATTATTAAAAACAAAACAAAACAAAACAAAAAACCCCAAACGCGGTCTGGAAGAATTCCACGACGACGTAACGCCGCAAAGACAGGATTTTACCTCTTGAAAACGAAACGCGCTCCGGAGTGCGACCAGCAAGGGAACACAGAGAGCAGGAGCAAAGCTGCTGCCTCTCCACAGCACAGGGACAAACACCCTGCAGCACCAGCCTGGCACTGCTGGGATCTGAATGAGGACCCAACAGCTTTCCCAGGAGACCCCTGCCCCACTCACAGGTGGTCTCTTTTAGTCCTGGTACCTTTGGAGCAAGCGCCCTGCCAGGGAATGCGCCTCAGGCTCCACATCCCACCACCAGTAGTGAATTTTTCCAGGAACATGTTTTGATGTCCCCCAGCTGATGCCAGAACACCCATCTCCTCCAGCTGACACCCTGTGCCTAGGCTGGCGAGGCAGCCAGCAGCACCATCCCGCCATCCATGAGTTCAGTGAAAGAAAAAGGATTCACTAGTGGAAATTAAAAGCCTTGTGTAAGGTAAAGCTTGATGTGCCGTGGGGGAAGGCGTACAGATGTTCAGCTGCTCATTTACTAAATTACACCATGTCACAATTAACTGTGAATCAGCCAGCTTCACATGAGCAGCTCAAGGGCTGCCACCATGCTAAGTGCAGAAATAACGCCGGGGAGGGAAGTCCAAACTAGCCAGGTGGACCAGATGACTTCTCTTTGCCTGTGTTTGTGGTTAGCACGACTATTAGAGAGAGCTATCCCAACATATGGCATGATTTAACTAAATCAGATCATGCTGAACTCACCAGCCTTTCTCAACTTACAAACCCCTCCGCTCTCGTCATTGCAGATGGGTGAACACCCGTCATGCTTTTAGAGTTTTCAGTAGCCGTCATTTATCCTGCTGACAGGGTGTATTTTAGGTATAATTATGTACTAACTAACTATAGATCAACTGTCAGTACATTAGGGTACTTTTTGGATAAAACTTCATGCTTACCCCTTCGAAGGCCACTCGCCTACACACTACTGGTGGTTGCTGAATTGTGCAGGAGTAGGAGAAAGGAGAAGGGGATTCAAAGTGCAATTAAGGATCATCTTTAGGAATCAACCAAAATAGTAGCAAACAGAGCAAATCAGGCTTCGCTGTCCTAAAAAGTGATGCTGAGTCACGTCTGACAGCAGGGTTTGGAGGAGGAGAGGCAAACCTGGAGCAAGGCAAGGGAAGGAACGCGCACGGGATGTGTGGAAAGAGGAAACAAAGAGACGGCGACGAGGTGAAATCCTTTGATATTTCCTCAGCTTAAAGAGGTAATTCAATGCATTAAAATGGATCCTTGAAATTTCAAAGGATGAAACTCGCACAACAAAGATTGTCGAGAGTGCTATTTTCTAGGATTAGAACAAAAACGTATTGGGATTTGCTATATGATCTTACATCGCCGAGCAAGACTGTACACTTGCTGTTATGCAAGCACCATCTTCCAATAGAGAATTTTCATAATTATAACAGAAAGGCGTAAATTTTCTAATGCATGGCAGTTCAAAAAGTAATCAAGAGAATGAGCCTGAGGGCTATTTTAATGTATGCAAAGCTAGTGACCCACAGTAAATGGGAGGTAGGCTTCAATGAATGCAAAGTAATGCACACATACTAAAGACCTGGTCTGATGAGGGACGGCTAAAATTAACACCCAATTAATTTCCGAATTGACAAACAAATGAAAGCCATAAATCTACTTTCTCATTAATTTTCTTGTGGTATAATTTAAAGCAGTAATATGAGGGCAAAAACTGAGCATTATCCATCATAAATATCAAAAAAGATAGCACTGTAACACCATAAATTATGCATATTACCTGTTGTTAAAAATGATTAATGTATTATCAACTTTATCGTGCACTGTATATGTCTAGACATATCTAAAATCTGAAATTTCATTTAGTGCTTAGGAAATAAAGGGTCCAGAAGAAATGGGATTACCCTCAGCACATCCTTGGCTCTGCCTCCTGATGCTCTCACCTCGGCTGGACTCATCCCAAGCCTTGGGCCAGTGGAACTTGAGCACATGGCAGAGGTGATGTGCTGGCCACCCCAGGAAGGGAAACAACTCACACAGCTCCTGGAGCATCCCTGCGGGCATGGCCCTGGCACCTGGTTTATACAGGGCGGCTCACCTCCCTGCCCTGCTGACGCTGGGGGAGAGCTACTTAGTGATGCAGAGCCATAGAAAGGAGACAAAAGTAAAAGCAAGGAGCAGGAAAACATGAAGCTATATCTAAATTAGCGAATGAAAAGCCCAGGCTTTCAAAAAGTGGTGAAGTACAACAAACACCATTGCCAACAGAAGAACACAGGTTGCCCAACCTCCTCCTTGTCGACCACGATGGTCACCAACCTGGCTTTTTGCCAGGTCTTTATGTCCTTTATGTCCTCCTGCCACCCTCAAATCTCCTGAATGGCAGCTCCTGTCTAGAAGCAGACTGCCACAATTTTAAACTTATTTGACTATATGCAATGGCATGACCTCTTTCACTGTTGGGTGTGTGGCCCACACTGCCTGGATCCCTTCTTTCCAGCAGCAGTGCATTATCAGGGCCACAGCACCTGAAATCCTCTAGAGGCAGCTCAGGCTGACTGATGCTCTGCAGGAGCTGAAATTTCAGACTGCTGTGGTGAGCAGAAGGGAAAGGGAATCAGGAGCCTAATCCCACTTGTGCCACACTGACTTTTTGTGAAACCATGGTCAAAGAAGTTGTCAGAGAACCAGTCAGAGCAGTTACCCCTCAGGAAGTCTCATCTGCTGAGGGTGTTGCTGACCACAATCAGTAAGAACAGAGATGGAGCAAATCCAAGAAGAATGAATTGAAACAGACATTCAGAAGTTTGCCATTTGCTCTATTCAAAAGAGCTGGAGCTGGTCCCCATGAAAAACCAGGGCACTAAAACATACCAAGCTGTGAAGGTCTCACAAAAGGTCTCACTCCCTTCCATGAGGTAACACCCAAAGCATTAAACAGACAATGAACAATCCAACTTCCTCAAATTAGATTTTTGCATTCTCCCTTCATTTCACACATGCACACAGAAGTTACTCCCAGTCTCACCTTGGATAAATACACCCCTTTTGCAAAGCCAGCTCCATCTCAATCTATGCCTCTCAGCTTGACAGCTATTAAATCCATATTCAGCATGAAGCTCATGCCATAGATGCATAAAAGCTCTAGAGCTGGGCCACTTCCAAGTGACTGGCAAATATGATGTAATCATTTACATACCATCATCGACAGAGTGAGGTTCCTTCCTCTCTCTTGGGGAGAGCTGTCTTTCAGCTGTGAGCTTGACAGAAATCATCCTTACCATCACCAGGATCAGTTTATTTGGAAGAAAAGGAATGGCGAGTGGCCAAAAAAAACCCCAAGGCAAACCAGAAGCCATAGTTCACTGCACCAGGCGAATCCATGACTGCTACCACATGGACAGGAGCACTGTGGCACCAGAGTGACTCCTCCAGAAGGAAGGTGAGGTGCAGAGTGCCCTGGGTGCTGTCCCCGTGGTCGGTGTCCCCGGGGAGGTACCCACCTGCTCATCCCAGCCCAGGCATCACAGCACTGTGGGGCTCCCTGCTGCTCCGTGCACAACAGGAACAGAAACTGCAGGGCTGCTCTCACAGCCAGCACTTATTTGTTTGCATGCACGCTGCTCTGAGCTTGCATCACAAACTCTTGCAGTCTGCCTCACAGAAAAACAGGTGACTGTTCAACCAAATAAAAGACCAAAGTTGCATTTAGTAAATACAGTCAGTTTGTGCCAGACAGCAGCAGCACTGCTCCAACAAGATAACATGAAACCTCGTACCAAGTGCTGGCTGTAGATGAATTAGACTCCCACCCTCCATGCACATCTCCATTAAAGCATATCTAAACTCTCTAGCAGCCTCCAGAAGTCAAAAACCACCTCAAAGCCAGGTGCAACTCTAACAATTCTGCACAATGGCATTTTCACTTTGTTCAAGGTAGCAAAGGTTTGATTCATGGCAGTAACACGAGTCAATTAATGACCAGCTTGTCCACTTACACACTTCAGGTACCTCCAGCTCCCCTCCAGCCCTGACACTGCTCCAGCAGCCCAAACAAGCAGTATGTTTGGATCACTGATGCAAACTAGGGAATACAGGGGATATATTTTTAAGTATATTTTTTGCTTTCTTTTCCAAGAGATGAAGAGGACATTTATTTCATTTTATGCTTTCTATGAATGTGTATCCAAGGTATCTTAATAAATGAATTCACATATAAAGAAACAGAAAACTCCTTCACATTTTAACAAATTAATTCAGATATACAGGAATAGGCAACACATTCAGACAAAAAGAGTTAATGTTTCTTTCTCAAGGTCACTCAGAGAGGGTTTACTCCCTTTGTGTGAAAAGCCCTAGCCATTTACTGTTACTGCTAACAGGTCCTGCCTGGCATTTGAAATCCAAGCCCCACTCAGAAACAATAACAAACAGTAATTTTGAAAAACAAAGATGGTGTGAGCAAGTTTTTCTTGCTCATTTTCAAAACAACCCAAAAGCAACAACTACCAGGATGGTTCTCTCTAATTAGGACTCCCAGAAACCAAAGAACAAACAGGCAGCACAGAGAAATTAGCAGATGCAAACGCACTTTTCCAGTTATAAAAAGAAGAAAAGCAGCTCCGTCATCTCACACACAGGAGGAGGAGCAACAAAGCACATTTTTAAATTTGGTATTTTCTCTCCATTCAAACAGCTCTGCTTCTAAAACAGATTTTCCTCAGATCTCCTCAGAAGTAAAGCTGAAAGCTTTGCCTTTTCCAAACCCATCGAGGGCACATGCATCAATTAAAATCCGATATGAGAGAAGAGAGAAACCAAAAAGCCCCCGACCAAATGCTGACATAGAACACAAGGCCGTAGTTTTGGGGTGATTACCTGGTTCATAGCCCTACACCTTTATCCTAGACATTCTACCTCCTTGTTTGCTCCATGCAGGATTTTCTAGCCATCAGCCGTCTACCGCTGTGCTAGTCGTCTTGCTGGAGTGCTCTCTCCCTTCTGAAAAAAGCAAACAACTGGATAGATATCATTACACTAAGGAAATCTCTTGGAAAAACCAAACAACTTGCTAATCTTTCTAGCCCCTTCACCCAAGTTAAAGATAAGCAAAGCAAACCAAAGTGAGTTTCAGCCACATTCCAGGGACAAGCTCCCCTTTTTCTCCTTTATCAAAATCCCAGCATTTAAAGGTTTTTTTCCAGACCTTGCAGGATAAACTGCTGCTCACACCCGCAAACAAAGCAATATTTGTTTAATAACTGATTGCTGCCATGGGTACAGTAAACAAGGGGCCCAGCATTTGTGTTTATGAACAAACACATCATCTTGCAAGAGCAATTTAACATTAACCAGGTGGAATAATCAACAGATTTCATAGGTGACACTCGGGGCAGGACTAATGTAAACAGAGTAGGGAGGAGAAAGGGGCCACTCTTAGGGAATCAAGGTTGAGGCAAATGCATTACAGAGTAAACAGCTGGGAAGAACTCAAGACAAACAAATAGTCATTCTTCTGACATTTCGAGAAGCAGAAAGGTTGTACGTTACATGCATCAGCTGCTGACCACCATGAAATCAAACCAGTTGGGGACCAGGCCGTCTTGTTTACACAGTGCCATGTTTGCTTATAAACAACAATTTGCTGTTACCAACCTCGCATTACTCATTGCATAAACGAGCACATCAAGTGAAATCCTGTTAACTCTTCTGTGGATTGAGGGTTTTTTCCTCCCCTTCAACAACAACAAACAAAAAAGCCTTTGCAGTCTTGCTGTGCAACCTCGAGACAACAGGCAGCAGGGGAAAATACAGAGCTGTGCATCTGTTCTGATAAAGGGGAAAGAAAGGAGCTGAAAACACTTGAAAGTGTTTCACAAAACAAGATTTACCGGCCAAACCACTGATGTGAAAGATCCATTTGCATTAGAAAAAAAAAAACAAAAACAAAAACAATTGAAAACCCAGAAAAACAACTGCAAAAGGTGGGGTACAAAATTTTCATTTCACTCCTAGAACAAACAAGCAAAACAACAGCTTTTGACACAGCCCAACCAGCCCAGCATGACCATGGACACGAGTCATTCACACACACACCCATGGCCATGCCAGGGGTGTGCAGCAGCAATGAAGCCACGGTTCAGCTCTCTTCTCCCTCCTTTCTCTTTCCCACCGTCAGCCCCCTTGATCACCATTCTCTGATCTTTGTAGATCTCCCTAGCTCCTCTTTTTTAACCCAGAAGCCCCCTGGATGTCTTTCAGCAACCAAAACCTCAACTGCCCCCAACTGCTCCCCATCCAACATCCCTCTCTTGGCCCCGAGGCTCTGGGACTTCAGTCCTCAAGGTGCTCAGGACACCCAAATCCCCTGGGTCTGCCACCTTCCAGAAAGCCTTTTCTTCCCCATCTCTCATCCCTGTAATACTCATGAAATTTCCTATGGCAGCGTTCCTCCAGGGAGGTTTCTCTAACTTGTCTATCCTGAACACGGATTTCGGGAAAGATCTGAAGTACAGGGAGAGAAGATGGATGGTCCTAATGGTAGAGGTTAATCCAGGGCTCCGGGTTACATTCCTGCCCTGACACAATCCCTGCATGGGACCTCCATGGGTCTCTTCACCCCTCTCCTATGTACAAGAAGCCCTTTAGGATGTTGCACTAGTCAGGTGGGGTTAGTGGATGTAGTTGTGGGCTATACCATGGGTCCTTTTTCCTCCCAGCTGCACCACTGTCCCTCCCTGGTTCACCCCTACCTTCTGATGAGCACCAGCATCACCGCCAAGCACTGAGGAAAATCATCCCAGTCTCAAATCTATGAAGCATCCAAGGTCACAGCTGGCCCTGGCACTAATCTCCCCTCCCTTGCCATTTCATGTGCAAACAGCATGATGGCCAGAAGCCTCCCCCCTCATCATTTTTTTACAAGTTTTAGAATATTTGTTACTTTTTTTCACAGCACAATCCTGGACATCCACAGCTGGCCAAGAACCTTGGTTTTCTTTTTCAGAAAATGTTTAGCCTTTTGTTGTAGTAAAAAAAAGAAAAAAAAAGAAAAAAAAAGGTTCAAAACCATGAAATCAGTACAACCTACTAATAAGACAGGTATTTAAATAAAACCCAAATGCAGTATTGTTCAGGCAACTGCCTATTTTTTAATACATCAGGTTGACAGCATAATAGCAGGCAGGATGAAAGGTGCGACTCGAGGACGGGGTTGGCGTCCGCACACCAGGAAAACAGAAGTGCTGCCCCATTTCCTGTGCTGCAGCAGAGTATTTCTGATGTCTGGGGCTGCCGGGGACTTAACTCTGAATTAATGATTACACACAATACCCTCCTTTCTCCCCTCCCTGCAGGACAGCGAGGGCCAGCCTCTCCGAATGACTGTGGGCAGGCAGGCACGGGTCACGGGGGATTTAGATATTTCACAGCAGCTTCAAAAATTTAGACACTGCAACCTGAAGGCTTCTGAAAACATCAAGCTTCACATAAAAGTCCTGATATTTCCCTACTTGAGACAACTGCTCTCACCTCAGCCGCGCTGCCTGCTCCACGCTCCTTTTCCAGCACGTAAAATCACAGTTTATTCAGTACAAAGTAACTACACTATGATAAAAACTATAAGCATATCATTCAAATGCTTTATTGGTCAAATAGATGGATGCTTTTATTAGTCCAACCTTTTTTGTAATGGAGTGCCACTGATGACCCAGTGTTAGCCTCATTCCCTGCTATTAATCACACTTCTAAGAGCTCATTTTGCTTTAAAATCTTAAGAAATTGCTATAATTTAAAGACATGGTGTCTACATAATGGGAAATGCTTCACAGATTGTATCATTCCATATAACACAGAATTTTTATGGCAATGCTGACCACGATACCAAGGTATTACAAAACTCAAATATAATATTTTTTATATAGAAAATCTAAATGTAAACTTCCTTTTGCATTTGTGGTTTGCCACATCCATAATGTTTTAATCACAGCCTTTTGGGAGTTGCAGTTTTCAACTGCATGTGGCTTACATAGATTAACACTACAAAAACACTCCCTGAACAAATATAAACAGAACAAAACAAAATTAAATTAAAATTAAATAAAATACAAGGATGGACCATGAGAGAAAGACTGTTCAAGCTAAACTTTTACAATTTTCACACAAGGTATTTTATCCTTTTGTTGACGATATTATCTCCTTCCTTTTTTGCACAGGGAAAACATACGATGTTTACTGTGAAAAACTTTTACAACAAAGTGGAAGCATCTTACGAATTTACCCACACAGAGAATTAAATTAATATAATGATGGTCCTAACCCATATTATTAAAATGTACTTTGCAAAATGTTTTGACAATGTTGACTGCTGCAGGAGGGAAAACACATTTAAGACAATTTCAGCCAAATGCACAAGCAGAAGCCTTTCATTTTTCAAATGCAAAGTAAAAAGCATCTTTAAACATCTTCTCATGAAAGAAAATGCAGTGCAATTATGTTATATGGCACACACAAAAGCATGTTCTTTTCCTCAGTTCTCTAACAAGATATTAGTACCTCCTGGCCTTAGGAATATTATGTGTAAATCACATCATATTCATAGTGTCTGAATTAATTATAATAGGAGCTGGAGAGAAATGTTAACTTTCCAGGTTGTTGCTAAGGATTAGCCCTTGTTTACAATTCTGTATTTATAGAACAAGAAAAATTTGTCAAATGAAGGGCAAAGAGGAAAGCAAGAACACAAATTTAGCTTTGATTTCAAAACAAATCAGATCTTGCAACCATTCCCTGAGAAGAAAACTACAGTTTTTAATGTGGAGATGCAAATGAGTCTCAGAATATAAAAATGTTTTATAATTCTGTGCATTCAACACTACTAGATGTTATTTAAAGAATTTATGTTAGCATTTCTCATCCTCGCACAGCAAGTCCAAGATGCTGCAAACAGCATCTATTTAAAATGGATTGTGTTGCTGTGGGGCCCAGGGCAGCTCAGGAGGCTGATGCAGAGGGGAGCAGGGCATTTGGCCCCCTGGCACCAGACTGGGACTCATGGACTGCTCCAAAGGGGTTAACAAGGCAGTGGGCAGGAGGAACAAGCCCCCTTGCCTTGAACAAGCAGAACCCTGGCATCAAGGAGATGTGCAGATCCATCCCGAGGGAAAGTCATGACTCTCAAAACCACTGCAAAGGACATGATGGTCTTCCCAAATGCAGAGAATCTGTGAGATGAACAAACACTTCAAGAGGAAAGGCACTCAGGAACCCAAGAAAGGTCCTTCATGCTAAACATGGTATTTCTGCTGAGCCCTGCGAGGCTGGATGGCTGAAGGCTCAAAGTCTGTGGGATGGGGTCCCGGTGAGCAGGGAGCCAAAGCTCTGCAGGGACTTGCAGGTCTCAGGCACCTTGGCAGAACTGGCCAGGGAAGTTTGTACTGCTCCCTATTCTGAGCATAAAGAAAGCACTTCGGCCTCCAGCACTTTCATTTCTTTGCACAAACAAAGGCACACCCACTACAATTAAATTGCAAAACCCTTTTCATTAGGACTCCTTGTTTTCACACACTTCCAGGCTTCCGAGACCTGCAGTCCCTCTCATGCTCCCATCAGTGTGCGCCTTGTGTGTGGAAAACTAAGCAAGGGCTCTTTAGCGGTTTCAGTCTATGGAGAAATAAATGGAAAAATGTTTTTTCCCCTTAAAGAAAGCCCTGTAACCACCAACTTCTGAGCAGAGTTGCAAAAACACTGGGCATCCACAACGGAGAGCATCTAACCCCCCACAAGAATCAGGCCCATAACACAATATAAAAAAATGCACTTAGCTAAGCTTTTGTGGAAACACAGATGGACTCTCTGCCTTGCCCTGTCCAAGGGCTGTGGTTCTCAGATTACAGCAAGGACAGCACAATGCATCAGGGAAACCAAATGTGTCTGTGCACACTGGTGTGTAAGCTAACACACAAACACACGCACGCATTATCCAAGCACCCAGCACGCCAGTTCACATCAGCCAGAATAGAGTAAGCAGGACAGAAGAGGTGCCTTCATCCCCAGCTTTTTCTTGATGTTTTCTTTCCCAGGAATAGCTCCAGTCTCGGTCCAGGGCAAGGATTCCACCTATCACATTTCTGTGCAGGAGATGTGTACATGCAGCACATGTTCCTCAACAGCCACACACATGGATCCCAAGCACCCAAAAATACAGTTGGTCCTCTCCACACTGGCCCAATAGAGAAGCGGGAAAAGAAGCATGATTTTTTTTCACCTCAAAATTTCATCCTGTGCCTGAGAAAACTCCCTAAAAAAGCTCTGTCGAAACCAATTTGTTTCTAACTCCCCCAAGAAAGTGCATATGCCTACTTTTGAGTCAGGATGCAAGAAACCAAGTTCTTCATCCCCCTTCTGCATTCACCCATGGCAAAGGAGCTGTGCCCACCTCCAATCCACCATCAGCCATGGCTGGGAGAGGGAGAGGCAGCAGCACAGAGGATTTGCAGGACACCACATGAGCCTCTCCAGCTTGCCTTGGCCGGTAACACTGAACAATCCTGAGCACTCCTGTGGCTGCCCAAACCTTTCTTATGCACGATGCCAATGCAACAGAAAGCCTCCCAACAGACAGCACTGTGGCCCCATGACCTGTCCAGAACCAGCTGTTCAACCCTGGACTGAGAAGGTCCTTCACAATCTCTGCCAAGCTCCATGCTCCAGGAAATGGCCTTTCTGGTGCTGAATCCCTGGCAGCATGTGGAGGCCGTCTGCAACCAGAAATGAGTGTTTAATGTTCAAATTCTGCACTGAAGACACTGTCTGAACATCTCCAGCCGCATGCAGGTGCATGGTCCCACAGATGTGCTGGCTCCTGAACACTGTAGAGCTAAGGCATGTGGCTTCCTGCTCCAAGGGCTTGTGAAAGAGGAGGATACACTCTATTTACAGCCTATTCCAGACAAGACTATTCAATGTCAGGATGTACCATAAGAGGGTAATTTGCACCCTAAACGGGATTGTACGATACCGCAGTCACAGACCGTATGATCTCTTCCTTTGGATTAAAACTGTTTGCACAAGTCAAAGCAGAACAAGGAGAGTAACAAAACATACAGTGTATTTTGTTCCCCACTGCAGCCACATATTTCAACTGCCTCAGCCGAATTCTTAGAGTAAACACAGCTTTAAAAGAAAATAACTTGAATAAAGAGCTTCTGGAAAGTTCTGACTGATTATGCATGCAAGAATTCTGCTACTGCTTCCTCCCATCATCTGAAAAATAAACCAAACACCCAACTTCCACAACTATCTACAAAAGTGCTATTTTTCTGAAGCATGTTACAATACTATCTGAGGTCTGCAAGTTATAATGAATGCATCTTGTTTTGCAAAATACACAGAGGAGCTCAATTAAATGAACAACTGTAAAGGAAACAGAGCTGATAAAGGAATTAATGCTCTGTGTGCCAGATCATAACATAACATCTAGCATAACAAAGCCTTGTCAAACATGCAACCACTGAAGACTTTAAAAAATGAAATAACAAAGTTAAACTCCAAAATATTTCAGCACACAAAATCAGGATGTGCAAAAGCTATTTTCAATAATTGGGAGGGGAGCATGGGCAGCAACAAACGGATCTCTTCCAGCCGTTACTTCAAGACCTACTAAATACGTAAAAAGACGGATTGTTTTGTAAACGACCACCTGCTCCGCTGGCGATCCGCTCCTTTCTCATTGCCCAACCTGCGTTTTTCCAAAGACCACGCTAACCCAATTTCCCATCCGCCAAGGCATGGCTTGAAATTACTTCCCAAGTCTGAGTCTGCAGCTCGGTCTCCTTTTTCTCCTTCCCTTCCTGCTTGCCTGTGCCGCTCGGGCTGCCCACACGCTGGAAGGGAGCCGCCAGCCCCGGTGCCTGCTCCGGCTGTCGGCACACACGACACCGGTGGGAGCACAGATTAGAGCTCAGCCGGAAGGGAGACAGTCAGGCTTCTGCAAAACCTCGCACGTCGGCTTTTCTCCTTTCGCAGTTGGCGTGTGAACTTGTAACTCGGAAATTGCAAGTTCCCACCAATTTTTTTGGCAACCCGAACGTAATTTTTAGGAAAACATAGTATGCGGCTTCTGGCACGCGGAACTGCGCGCGAAGACTTTTCAGACAAAATATGCAAAGGTGATGGTCTCACAAGACTTTAAGGGCTTGCTGGATGGAACACGGTTTGGAAGACAAGAGTACAAAATTCCGACTCCCACAAGCAGTAATAGGAATCTGTGTTCAAGCAGCTCCACAGACACTTACTCACAAAACAGGCATAATATCTGCATATGGAACAGCCTCAGCAATGTGATGTACCCACGGTTCTGCACCATACAGCAAACTGGGCACCTAGAGACACCTAAAACAGTCCTTCTCCTACACTTTTGACTTAAAAGGCAAGATTACAGGCACTTTCTGGCAGCCTTGAACATCAGGATACTCGGGGGAGAGGAGGGAGTAAAATACTTTAAATTACAGAGATGCTAATCTCCCACTATTGATGCGTCCAGCTATTCGTCAAGTTGCTTCAGCAAAACATCTGGCTTGAGCCACAAGCCTTGTGAGCAGCAGGAGAAGTCCTTGTTGGGGCTGCAGCCTCTTCATGTCAACACAACAAACACCACTACTTCCGCCCCTCCCCTGGTCATGGACGGCATGAGGGTTGCATGCACCTATTTGTATGACCTGGCCACCAGCAAAGG